>NW_010358084.1:453632-566339 GCF_000414095.1 Morus notabilis | reverse complement strand
ATATATATATATATATCTGGATCTGAACATTTTAGAATGGTGTAAAGAAATTATATGGCGTAGCTTTACAACTGAAGCTTGTAGCTTTGTAATACTGTCTGTAGTCTGTACAGATAGCTAATTTCAATGAACTACTTTCGGGGAACTTATAATCGTAAGTACAGTCATTGGCAATATCTATACTATAGACATGGCTTGATCTTCTTGTTTTGGATCATTTTGTATTTATTTTTTGTCTAAATTCGCTTTCGAATAAGACTAGTTATTGTACAAGGTCATGAAATATGATTATGATCTATTGTCTTGTTTAAGGGCTTACAACATCCCCATCACCAGCAACCTCTTCTGACATTGCTCCCATACAAGGAACATTAGGTCCTGTCCAAAATGGGAAGTCATTTAGCAGCAACGCACCGAGCTCGGTGTCGCAACCAATTGGTAACTTTGTTAATCCTTGGGCTATGAAATGGTAATTATCCAAGATGAGATTATCTTATTGATATGTTGATATGATGATGCAGGGTCATTTTTACCTCCTGAAGTTGCATCGCCACCTCTTTCCTCCCCACCAGAACCTCAAACACAAGAGGGGCTAGTGCCATCATTGCCACCAAGCATTACAGAAGTTTTCCCACCATTTAATACAGCTCCTCCACCCGTAACCGATCAAGGGCATGTACCAGCAATTCCACCAGCCAATCCTCAAGGAAAGGAACCGGTTGCGGAAGCTCCTGTCTCCTTGCCAGTTGCTCCAGGTAGAGGGCCTGTTAGTAAGATTTCTTCCATTCTTTCTCTTAGTTCTCCACACCAAGTATTATAATTGTGATTGTGATCATTATTTTACAGCCCCTCCACCCATTACTGTTCATGTACCCGCCGTACCACCAGCTGCTTCTCAAGGAAAGGAACCAGTTATCGAGTCGCCTGTCTCATTGCCGGCTGCTCCAGGTACATGATCCGCCTTGGTTTTAAGGGTAGATACACCACGTGGATTTTCTTATTTCAAGTGAATTTTCAGCTGAACTTGGTAGTGAATGGCTTTTATGTTATACTATGATTTACAGTTCCAGTTGAAACGCCTTCAAGGAACATGCCACATGTTTCCCCAGCTGCACATCCTAGCACACCTGAAATTCCACCAGTAAGTTCTGACCAAAGAAATTCTACAGATAATAAGGGTCCCGTCTCCGAGCCAATTACCCCAGGTACATGATAAGTGTTTTTTAATTTGTATTAAATTTTTAATATTTTTATTTTTATGCCATACTAGAATCTTTATTATAATGAATTTGGGTTAACATCTTTCTATTACATACAGTATCTATTGCTTCACCACCGAGGAAATTGGGACTACATCCACCTGGTACACCTAATCTAATCTTTTTTCTTATACTTTAAAGTAATTGAAATGAACTTCTTTTCACTGTTGCTTTTGTTTTGCTTCTTTCTTTTTCCCCTTCAATTATGCAGTTACAATTGTTTCAGCACCAAGTCAAGCGCCGCAAAGTTCACCCATTATCCATCCAACTACACCTAGAGGATCTCCATTAATACCTGGTACTTTTTCCCTCCAGAAAAGAAGTGTTGTTTTAAGTTCATATCCCACTATCCAATTGAACTGGATCATCAAGTTAACTTTTTAGTTTGGTAGTCTTTTTTGGAACCTTTATTCTTCAAAGCAAATAGGCTCTTTTTGGAACTTACATGCTTCGAGAAGCCTTTTTCTTTCATGTATCTTTATTTCTTAATTTTTTGAGCTAAAATCTCGTGGCTGGAGGGCACTGAGAAATGTGAAGAATCTCCTATTGTTTTATACTGACACGTCTAACAATATGGATCAGCGCTTTGATGGTATTAAAAAAATAAAATAAAAAAATTGATGAAAACCCACATTGAACCTGTTCTGGTTCGTTCTTCAGCATTTTCTTTTCCAAATTAGAATTTAGTTTCAGTAAAATGGTCTCCAAACTCAGACGAACAACTCATTTTTGCATTAAAATTGAACACACAGTATCTCCACTTTGGTTTTAAAGGGCATTTTACTAAGTTGTCTAAAGACATTTTACCCCAACCATTATTTCATATGATTTTCTCTGTACAAGTTGCAGACCATGAAATCTCTCCTGTGTCATCTCCTCCCCCAATCAATGACCGGAAAAGGCGGGGAATACCTGTTTCTGCACCATCATATACAAAACCCCAGCCATCAGCACCTGTGGGCCAAATCCCAGTAAACGGTATACTGAAAATGAAATTTCAGAATGGTTATTGATCTGCAGATATGTTATCTGGATAATATAATTTCTGCATATGTTCTTTTTGTAGGTTCTTCTGCTGGTGCTCCTTCAGAACATGAACCTCCCAGACATTTTTATAATGCTCCTCCACCATTGTCATTTCCCAATTCTCATAATAAAAGACATAATCCTCCTGCATCCTCACCTTCAACCTCATTTTATAAGCATCATCACGCGAGAAACAAAATCACCAATCCTGCTCCTGCACCATCATATACAGTTTATCCTCCCCCTTCGAAACCGCAAGGTAGGTTTCCTACTTTTCCTGAATTGTTCTTCTCCGCCTCCTTAAAAAGTGAAGTAGTATTTTGTTTTATTGGGATTTTTTTCCTTTAAAATTCTATGTAGGTCCAACTGTCCCACCAGAACCACTTCAAACGCATAGACAAAGACATTACGCTTCTTCCCCCTCAAAACCAGGTACTTTCATGTTTGTTATTCTCCAGTTTTGTATTCTATGTGAGTTTCAGCAATGGCCTAAATTTGGGGTCCCCAATTGTCTCTCATTCTGGATGGCAGGTTCTTCAGTTTCACCATCTCATAGCCCTTTTTCTCGACCATTAAGTCATGTTTCACCGGCACCTACTCCATCTCATAAAGCTGCATCAAGCAACCCCAAAAGTAAGGGGAAAACAATATGCTGGCTTTATTTTCTTTTACCCCAATATTTTGTCCCATTATTGGAATTTCTCATTTAATTTGTCGTCATTAAACATCTTACAACAAGATTATATTTTCACTTTGTTTGACCTTTCTCTCCCCAGAAGCCTCTCCTCCATCAGAAAGCCCAAAGGTATCATTCCCGCCACCACTTCGGGCATTTCCTCCTCCACCTCCTAATGAAGGTATAAAAAAGTTTTACAGTTTATTACCTGTAAATTTCTCATCATACTAAGTTTTGACCGGTACTTTTCCTTCTTGCAGATTGTTCAGCAACCATTTGCACTGAGCCTTATACAAACACTCCTCCTGGATCACCTTGTGGCTGTGTTTTGCCCATCCAAGTCGGATTACGGCTTAGTGTCGCTTTATATACATTCTTCCCATTGGTGGCGGAGCTTGCCCAGGAAATTGCTGCTGGTGTTTTCATAAAACAAAGTCAGGTTCGCATCATTGGAGCTAATGCAGCTAACCAGCAACCAGATAAGACAGTAGTACTTGTTGATTTGGTACCTCTGGGGGAAAGGTTTGATAACACCACTGCTTTTTTAACTTATCAAAGATTCTGGAATAAGCAAGTTACCATCCAAGTGTCCTACTTTGGCGACTATGAAGTGCTATATGTGCGGTATCCAGGTGCAATTTTGACACTCTAATTTATTCTATTCCACCCTCAATCCCCCTGGGTTGTTGTAAATAATTATTGTTTTACACTAAATCTACACTTGTAGGTTTACCCCCATCTCCACCTTCTGCTGGTGGTATAATAGATGATGGGCCGTATCCTGGTACTGACAGTAATGCAAGGACAATAAAGCCCTTTGGGGTTGATGTGCCAAAAAAGCATCATAAAAAGGGGCTTAGTAATGGCATAATTGCTATTATTGCTCTGTCATCCTCTCTGGCAGTGATTTTGTGCTCTGCGGTAGCTTGGATTTTTCTTTTTAAACGTAGGGACAAAGTTTCTCAACAAGGTCCAACTCAAAAGGTTATGCAACCTTCCCTCTCCAAACCATCAGGTAATTCAACCCAGCAACTTAGTCAATCAAGTTTTCTGGTGCAGTCTAGGAAAGTCAAAGTCATGTTGTATTGAGGTTTTCTGGTGGATTTGTGTACACAATATTTTGGTTTGTCTGTTTCTTCAATGTGAAAATAAAGTATGGAAGCTAGTTACTCAATATGTGTTTGTTATAATCGAATTCTAATTTTAGGATTATGGATGGCATACTGACAATGGGGTTTATACAGAACTTTTTTCTGTATTGAGAATATTAAAAAGGAGTACATATATTTTGCAGGAGCTCCTGGGTCCCTGATAGGAAGTAGGAACAGTTTTGCTTCTTTATCATTTGGATCTAGCATTGCAACTTATACAGGATCTGCCAAGACTTTCAGCGCAAGCGACATAGAGCGAGCAACCGATCATTTCAGTGCTTCTAAAGTACTTGGGGAAGGAGGCTTTGGGCGTGTTTATAGCGGTGTTCTTGAAGATGGCACCAAAGTTGCTGTCAAAGTTTTGAAGAGAGACGATCAGCAGGGTGGTCGTGAATTCTTGGCTGAAGTTGAGATGCTTAGCCGCCTTCATCACCGGAATTTGGTCAAGTTGATTGCTATATGTATAGAGGAGCGCAGCCGCTGCTTGGTTTACGAGTTGATCCCAAATGGCAGTGTCGAATCTCATTTGCATGGTACTTTGTCTGCTTCTAAGTTAATAAAATCTTTGTTTTCTATTTCTTCTCTCTTTTTTTTTTTTTTTTTCATTTTTGGTCATTCTCATTCTTTTTGGGTATTTTGTTTGTGATAGGTGTGGACAAGGAAACTGCTCCACTAAATTGGGGTGCCCGAATGAAGATTGCGCTGGGTGCTGGTCGGGGACTGGCATATCTACATGAGGATTCTAGCCCCCGTGTCATACATAGAGATTTTAAGTCCAGCAATATCTTGTTGGAAGATGATTTTACACCAAAAGTCTCCGACTTTGGTTTGGCTCGGACAGCTTTGGATGAGGAAAACCAACATATATCGACACGTGTCATGGGAACATTTGGGTATGAAACTCTCTTATGGCATCCAATTTTTCTATCCTGATTTGGTTATGTTCTGCACATGTTTGACATATTTATATTCTCATCATTGATTTCCAGATATGTGGCTCCTGAATATGCAATGACTGGGCATCTTCTTGTAAAGAGTGATGTTTACAGTTATGGAGTTGTCCTTCTTGAACTTTTGACTGGAAGGAAACCAGTAGACATGTCACAGCCACCCGGTCAAGAAAATCTAGTTGCATGGGCCCGTCCGCTCCTCACTAGTAAAGAAGGTTTGGAAATGCTTATAGATCCTTCTCTGGGGTCTGATGTTCCATTTGATAACGTGGCCAAAGTAGCAGCCATTGCATCGATGTGCGTACAACCGGAGGTATCGAACCGCCCTTTCATGGGCGAGGTTGTTCAGGCCTTAAAGTTGGTGTGTAATGAGATTGAGGAAGCAAAAGAACTTGGTTCAAGAACCTCAAGTAGAGAGGATTTGTCAATCGATTTGGATGCCTCGGAACAGTTGCAAAGCCAACACTCAGTCCACAGCTATGAGTCTGAGCTCGATCTAGGGAGAGGAATGTCGGCTTCAGAGTTGTTCAGTACATCTGCGAGATTAGGCACCGAACAATCTGAATCGTTTAGGAGGCACTCTAGTTCTGGTCCCTTGGGAAGCAGGAGAAGCAAGCGTTTCTGGCAGAGAGTAAGGGGACTATCTGGAGGCAGCGTGAGTGAACATGGGTTCACATTCAGATTATGGTCGGGTTCCCATTGAAAGGCTCCAAGAGGTCCCGATAAAAGAATTGATTTCTTTTTAATTTTCCAGTTCTCGATGTTCCAAGTGCAAGTGTACATTTTGATCTTTCCATGCAGAAAAGAGTTGAAGAAGGCTTTCAGAGGCTTGAAACTGGAAGATAAGCAAAGTGGTGAATATGGGGTGTGAATTTTCTGCAGTCATGAGGTTCTTCAAGTTAAATACTTAAATGGGATGGATTTATAAACCAATTTGGATCAACATTAATAAATTTCAAATGATCAACAGGGGCTAGTCTCGGCCGTCTACTTCGTACGATGATCAAAATCGTCGGATTTGTGTAGTGAATAAGTTCGGACTGAGGCTGCTATAAAACGTTTGTATGTAAAAATCCAATGAATGAATGACTGTAGAGAGAGAGTTTGCTCTTGTTACAGAAATTGTACAGAAGATTTTGTTGCCCCCACCTTTAAAGTAAAAATCATAGTAATAATGTTGCTTTCATATGATAAGATTTGACTATTTGCATTGCTATCACATGAAAGAAACTATGTACAGTCCGTATTGCTTTTCAATTCCTTCCTCGAGAATTATATGGGCAACTTTTTTCCTTGTGATTGTGAGCCTACACTATAATTCAGTCCTTTAAAATACATCAAATAAAAATGGAACTTTGCAAGAAAAAGGAAAAAAAAACCAAAATAAATAAAATTAAATAAAAGAGAAAGAGATAGAATATGATTCAATTCACAAAAGAATCTACGTCCATCGTCGAATTGCGTCGTTTTTTCCTACATTCAGTCATCGATCTGTCATTTTTTTTGTTTTTTGGGCACTGTCGTTGTCAAAACCATTGTCGTTTCGCGCACTTGCCGTTGTCGTTTTCCATTTGTGGTATTTTCATTCTGCTGTCGTTTTTGTTGTCAGTACGGTCGTTTTTCTGAATTATTGTCGTTTTTGAGAGTTGTTGTCGTTTACACACATGAATTGCATTCCTGATTCCTCTAGTTCAGGCATACGCCGTTGACAACTTGACATTTCCTTTTGACCGTTGGATCCACTCTCTCAATTTTTCTACTCATCCAACGGCTGAAATTATCCGTCATACATTCAATAGAAATCACCATAAAAAATCATAGATGACCAAGAAACTTTCGAGTCAAATTCACTCGATCTCAACGATCAAAACCCAAACCCCCAAAAAAAAAAAAAAAAACTCTTCTTCTCCACTTCGTCGCCGGCTGTAATGGTATGCAATCGGAAATTTTCCTTAGGATTTCTCTGCAAAAATATTTTCCTTGTTTCTCAAATTTTCTCTTTTTTTTTTTTTTTTTGGTGAAGGCTCCGAAACCAATTACGAGTCCAGTGCCGGAAGCATGGTACCCAACTCTTTCGGTCGTCATGCTCGCGATCGGCCTCGTCGTCACCGCCTCTTTCTTCATGTAAGCCAGATCTTTCGGATCACTCAAATATTGATTTCTAAAAGAGATTCAATTGCGATTCACGAATCCACGATATTAGGATTCTCGTTTTGCTTTGTAGATCTAATCGATGAAACAGAATTGGGGTTTTATTTTTTTTCTATCTGGATTCATTTTGGATAGATTGATTTAAGCAATTTGTGTGTCTCTGTGTGTCTATATTGTTTTTAGATACAAATGGATTTGGGATTTACGTATGTTAGGAAAAATGTGGCTTCTTTCGCAATTTTTGTATTGTACTTACTACTTTGTGGAAAGTGGAATCAGAGAGAGAATTATAGGTTATGCTCTAACAGAAATGTCCATTTATTTCAGAAAGCAGGTATTAGATTTTTGAGCGAGGAGTAATAGTGTGAAAGTATTGTCTAATTACCAGTTGAAGATTGAAGAAGGAATATCTTTCCATTTTGGTTTATGGAGAGTCAGTTGGGGCGCAAAGTCCTGGGTTTTGATGGTGTTCATTCATATATAAAACTGTTTTCGTTGTTTTTTTTAACTAATGTAGTTGGAGAGTTTCAGTTGATGGGGAGCCTTTGGAGGCTTTTTGATACTTTTGTGTTTTGGCATCACATTGTTTTTTGTATCAGGAGAATAAAGTTTTCATGGTTGCTCGAGTTCAGATTTGTATCTACTGTGGTGAAATTAAGGATGTGTTGCATGGAATTTTAGAATAAGATTCACATAATGTATGATTAAAAAAAAATCAGAAGAATTCAGTATTTTTATTAACATGAAGATGATTATTTCATCATACTCATTCATGCACAAGGAAGATTCCCACAATCAAGATAGTCTCGGTAGAATAGCCTTACTTGAAGGAAGATTGATCAAAATTTCTCATTATATTGTCTTCGGCCCCTCGCCGCATCATGCACATATGTAAACATGCTTTTCAGTTGGATTTGAAATGTGGGTTATTGTCTGGAAAATTTGGAATACTATGTATGGCTTTTCTGAAACAGAAGTACTGGGCAAAGAATTTAAGAACTTTGTATCACTTGTGCCGGACTCTGATGATTTTCCCAGTGCTGTTTTTGACATATACTATAGGTAAGTTGCAGCTGATGGTGGGCCTAACATTTGTGCATTTTGCTTGCAGCTATGAAGCAACATCGTCGACGCGAAACCGCAGTCTTACTAAGGAGCTGACAACGGGAGCGGTGGCATCTGTATTCTTGGTACGCCTGCAATTTATTTTTGAATAACAAATTATTCAACCTTAAGTGCTATGCAGGGTTTGCCTTATATCTCTTTTACTGGTATGCAGGGTTTCGGCTCCTTGTTCTTGCTACTGTCTTGTGGTGTTTATGTCTGAGTCGTAGATGCAGTAGTCGTGAAATTTTGTTGAGCCATGTGAGATTTTCATAGAGAATGATACTCTTGACTTTTGTTGTAGCTAAAAGTATTGTTCGGCTCTCTTCAATGGAACGATCTTCTCCATTATTCCATTAACAGCAATTGATTTGTTGTCATGTGGCAGATGGAGAGATTATGATCTGCACTGTTATTCTTAGCCTGAGCTTAATTTGAATACCACGGGATTTATGACTTGATAATGGTTCTATGCGTGTCTGTGCTAGCAAAATATTATATTAGAGACAGAACGAAGGATTGTTTTAAAGCCTATAACGTTAAAGAACCTTTGTTTGGTCAGAGCTTTACTATGGTGGTGTTCTTGAATCCATTTAATCATTCTTTTTAGTGGATATCCTGTATTTGGACGAGTTGGATGCTCCACATTTCTTGGAATAAAAAATTGGTAGTAGTTGGGTTCCTGGATTATAGACAGAAGTATGAAGTATAAACGAGCATATCTATTCTCCTTTCTTAGGCTAGTATAATCCTATTGAGCAACTCAATGATAGAGGAGATCATAGAATAAACAATCATATATCTATTCTTCTTTATCAGGCCAACCTGCTGGCAGTTGGCCGAATAGGTTTTGTTGGTTTGCAACTGTCGATGCGATAAAAGAGAGAACTTGAGGGAGTTGTTCGGCTCAACATTGCGGGCTTAGCCTGAAGATGAGAGGTTGGCAAGAGATTTTGTTGGGTGTGGGCTTTTTTATTAATTTTATTTGTTACAATGTGCGATCTAATCCACAACTTCTCACGAAAGCTCGATCTCACCCAATCCCGAACCCCAATCCCGAACTTGAGGGAGGTGTTCAGCTCAACATTGCGGGCTTAGCCTGAAGATGAGAGGTTGGCAATAGATTATGTTGGGTGTGAGCTTACAAAGCGGGATCGAATCCACAACTTCTCACCAAAGCTCGATCTCACCCAATCCTGAACTTGAGGGAGTTGTTCGGCTCAACATTGCGGGCTTAGCCTGAAGGTGAGAGGTTGGCAAGAGATTTTGTTGGGTGTGGGCTTAATTTTATTTGTTACAAAGCGGGATCGAATCCACAACTTCTCACCAAAGCTCGATCTCACCCAATCCCGAACCCACAACTTCTCACCGAAGCTCGATCTTACCCAAACCCTAGTGCCACTAGACTAGGGCTGACAATCTGGGTAGTGACACGGCGACACGACTCGAAACATGCACGAAGTTAGTAGGTTTGGGTTTACTATAAATGAATTTGGGTCATAATTAGGTTGACATGATTAACACGATTAATAAATAGGTTGGGTTAGGGTTGACCTCCTAACACGGAGTGACACGAATTGATACGATTAACTATATGTGTCATCTGCAATATAATGATATGTGATATAACATGAAAGTTTATATGACATATTAAATACAAATAATGTGAATTTTAATATTTGTAGGTAAAATTCATTTATTTTTCTTAAAGAAAAAGATAAATTGACCAATAAACATGTTAAACCTGTCATGGCTGTATTAAATAAGTCATTATTATATTAGTTATTTATTTAATATATTAATTTAAAAGGGTTATACGGGTTGACGCGATTAATAAATGGGTCGTGTTTAGGTTGACATTTTTGACATGTTTAATAAACATATCGTGTTTAGGTTGATGTTTTCTAACACGATTAATAAACGGGTCGACACGAACACGACCCACTAACACGAATTGTCACCCTTACACTAGACCAAGCAATTTTAAGCATATAAGTTATGGTTTCATTTTGTGTAGTTTTTTTAAAAATAAATAAATAAATAACTAATGCCTTTTGATTAGTAACAATATGCATATTAGTAAAATTAATAGGATAAATTTTATTTTTGCCTCCTGAACTTTTTTTTTTTGTCACTTTACCCCTAAACTTTAAAAGTTGATATGCACACCTCCTGAACTTTGAAACACTATTAACTTTGGCCCCTTCTGTTAATTTTATTAACATATTTGATGACGTGGTAATTATTGGAGTGGTAATTTAATAGATTATTTTAATAAATGCCTCATGAAGTATGTACCATATTTAAAAAATGTCATATGATCTATTAAAATATATCAAAATGCCCATAATATGTAGAAAATATAATAAAATAACGTGACATGCCATTAAAAATAAATTAAACATATTAAATTCAAATAAAATCAAGCAAAGTGATTAGATATTTAAAAATAATAGAAAATAATATAAAAAAACTTGAATTTAAAATTGAAAAATTAAATAAATCAATTTCTTTTCAAAAATCAAAACAAGAAAAGAAAAAATTTGCAAACTTAAATAAATATTGACAAAGAGGAAGTAGGTTTTTCAAAAAAAAAAATTCCTCTTTACTTTTGTTTTTTTATTTTTAACAAATATTTAATTTATTTAATTTTTGAATTTCTTTAAAGTAAAATTTTTATATTTTTTAATTATTTTTAATATTTAATCGCTTTTATTGATTTCATTCGAATTTAATATGTGTAATTAATTTTTAATGGCATCAATAAAATTATTATTATTATTTTTTTATAAATTAAGGGTCATTTGATATGTTGTCATAGATTATGGGGTATTTTTAAATAAGGTACATACTTCAGGAGGCATTTATGAAAATAATCCGACCACATCATCATATCCGTTAATAAACTTAACAGAATGGGCAAGTTTTGAAGTTCAGGGTGTGCACAGACTAAGTTTCAAAGTTCGGAAGGTAATGTGACAAAAAAACTAGAACCCAAACTGCCTACCATAAGGGTGGTTCGGTTTCAGTTATTGATTCCGGTAGTTTGTTGGTTCTGATGATCGTACCTACTCGATGGATAACAAACATTTATGTATCATCTTCTTGCTATAACATGTCTCATGTCTATTAATGATTTACTAAAAGAGGGTCAAACTGCATATCTGAAAAATATTGGGTGCGTTTGAAACTCGTTCTAAAATAATTTTTTTTGTATGAAAATAAAAATGAAAATGTTTTCAATCTCAGACAGAAATCATTTTTGAAAATGCGTTTGGTAATTTTATCAAGAGATTATTTTCAATATAAAAAAATTTATTAATGTCTCTCTCTTTCTACTCAAGAGAGGAGAAAACATAAACAAAAAAATGAAAAACGACTAAAAGTCGTTTCATTTCTCTCACATTTTACACTAAACTAAAAATTTCATTTTTATTTCTATTTTTTTACTTTAATTGTGTCAAACACCGTTTCTCTCCCGTTTTCCTTTTTCCTTTCTCAAAAAACGTAAAAAAACAAAAACAAAAACAACTATGGGTCCGTTCACCTCGCTAATTCAAGTTGAGATGTGATTTTATGTGAGAGCTTTTTACTGTAGCAAAAAAATTAGATGTGATTATTTCTGAAAACTTTTTACTGTAGCAAAACTCAAATTTTAAATTTGAATCGGTGAAGTGAACGGGAACTATAAACACAACTGTTAGGTCACCTAAGCTTCTTAAAATGATATTGAGGGTTGTTTATACTTGTGTTTGTACAAGGCCTTTCTCAAAGGCCCAAGACTATAGCTCCATTCCATGTCGTGAACATAGACCTAAGCTACGCTCGAAGAACATTCTATTCGGCCCCGCCCCAAAGTTGAAAGTCTTGCCTTTGCCTTCTCCTACTGATTAGCAACTCCTCCGATCACGTCGGATTCATCACCAACCAATTGGAGATTACTATCTTTACACATTATACTAGTTGAATTGAAAAGAAATGTTAGTACTAGTGTCACTTTTCTTATCATCTTTTTTGTCTATTTAATGTTTTATATGTAGATTATATTATATTATATTATATTTAAATAATATATATGAGAAAAAATGAGGAAAGTTTTGTGAATGTTTAGAATAAGTTTTGAAAATAATTTTCACGTATTTTGAAAAATAAAAATGATAATAAAAATGAAACGATATTTATTTAGTAAATATTTTAAAAATAAAAACAGTGAGAATAATTTTTGTAAATGAATTAAAAAATAGTTAAAAATTATTTTCACTTTTTTATTTTTATTTTTTAATATTTATTAATAATATTATAATATATTAATTAATAAACACGATTTTATTTTTTTATTATACTCAAAAAAATCTCAAATAATTTTTAAAATAATATCACTTTTATTTTTTATTAAAAATAAAATTATTTTTAAATTAATTCTAAACGCACATTTATTTTTTATTTTTTATTTTTTTCCTAATTCGCATTGCACACCAAAAGTTGACAAATGAAGACAACACGAGCAAAAAGTGGGACCAGCATTACAAAGCTCTCTCTCTCTCCTCGACACAACACTAATATATTCGGACACCGAGAGAGAGAGAGAGAGGGTGACTTTACTAAAAGCTACTCCTATTTGCTGTACAGTAGCGAGGGTCCAGTCCCGTCCAATACCGGCCAGAACCAAGAAGCTACAGAGATCGGCCATGGACGCCCAGTCGCAGCAAGCCCCGGCGAAGAAGAAGGAGACCCGGGGACGGAAGCCGAAGCCCAAGGACGAGAAGCAGGAGGAGCAACAGCCGCAACAAGGGAAGATAAAGAAGGCTCATCAACAGCCCTCCGTCGACGACAAGTACTCCCAGTGGAAGTCCGTCGTCCCCGTCCTTTACGACTGGCTTTCCAACCACAACCTCGTCTGGCCTTCCCTCTCTTGCCGGTACGACCAACCTCCTCTCTCTCTCTCTCTCTCTCTGGCTTTCTAGGGTTTCGCATGGCGGTGACATTGTCTCTTCGCAGTTTCTTTCTGGCTTTTTAGGGCTTTGTGTCGCGTGGTTTCGGAATTCTAGGGATTCGTAATTTGTTTGCTTGCTCAAGATTGGGACTTTTGTTAGGGTTTTAGAATTTTGTTACGAGATTTGTTGATGAGTTGATCTTGCTCTGCGTAGATGGGGGCCTCAGCTTGAACAAGCGACTTACAAGAATCGTCAGCGTCTTTACCTTTCTGAACAGGTGAATTTCCTCGTCGCCATTGAAAGTTCTTTGGATGAAATGTTTGAATTCATCGTTGTTCAGAGCTTCGTAGATGAAGAACTTAGTGTTTCTGATATATCAAACCGATTTCTTGTTTAGATTTTCTCTTATGTCGATTTGCAAATATGACTTCAATATGTTTGTAATAAAGTTGTCTTCTTTTTTTTCTTTTTCTTTTTTTTTACTTAAAAAAAGTTCTGTCCTTTTAGCCTTAAAGTTTTTTTTTGGTAATAATTACAAGGAACAATAACCAAAATGATTGATAATTATCTAATAACTAGTCGAAGATATTATAATATACATTTAAATTTCCCATAAAATATAGCATGTGTTTAAAGAAAAACCGGAATGGAAAATATTTTGGTCTTATAATTGATAATTTATTGATTCTAAAATTTGTCTTGGAAAGAAAATTAATATTTATATATTTTTGCTTCTTTCAGACTGACGGCAGTGTTCCAAATACTCTGGTAATTGCAAACTGTGAAGTTGTCAAACCTAGGGTTGCAGCAGCCGAGCACATATCACAGGTAACACATTATTGCGTCATTGATTTCGTGAATTTCTGTTGGCAGATTGTTGCTTTAAATTATTGGTGAGTGATAATTTGGTTTGTTTTTTCAGTTCAATGAAGAAGCACGCTCACCATTTGTAAAGAAGTACAAAACCATCATACATCCAGGAGAGGTATGAATTATGGACTATTGTAATGCACTTTTATACTTCTTTTCTCTTCTTCTTCTTTCTTTTTTTTTTTTTTGGCTGAATGCACTTTTATACATTTGGTTACTTTTGATGATGAAACGTGAATGGACTTTTTTTTAAAAAAAAAAATTGGCTTTTGTGTTGAATCGCTTGCTTTGATATTTGTTTTCATGCAGTAGAGAAACAGAAATATGATTGTCCTTTTGATGCAAAAAAAGTGGGGGAAGTAATGTTTTCATTTGATTTTTTCTCAACGTTTATGGAATTTGTCTTTTTTTCTTTTTCCTCAAGTGTTGTTCAATTTTTATTTTGTAGAGTGATTATTAAGATTTTAGTGACCATTTCTGACAGGTGAACAGAATTAGGGAACTTCCGCAGAATACTAAGATAGTAGCTACACATACGGACAGTCCTGATGTGAGACTTTTAACTTATCTTTTTTGTGCTTAATATTAAACTGATTTAATGTTTGTCGGTTGATTTCACTTTTTTTTTTAACAAAAATAAAAAATTTCAGGTTTTGATTTGGGATGTTGAGGCCCAACCTAACCGCCATGCTGTGTTTGGGGCTACAAACTCTCGTCCAGATTTGGTATGTCTGTTCCATACATTTTTCTTGTTCTGAATGTCTTTTTTAATCTCTGTTAGTTGTTTGTTTGTTCTTGTGCCAGATCACCTTATTTGCAATTTTCATGTACTACCAAATTAATGATAAAAGCATGATGTCAATGGTTGTGTATGTAATCTGAGCCAGATTTAGGAGAGTCCTTGGTCAAATTATGAGCAAGTGATTATCACTACAAATGTTCTTACATTTTGGACAAGTTGTGCACGTGAATGTTTTATTTTATTTTAAATAAAGGGTGTATAAGAATGGTTCGTTGGTCTTGATTTGAACATCCTTGCATTGTAACTTCAACTTTGCTTAGCTAGTTTTAACAATGTACACTCGGAGAATTTTTCTTGTGGAACTATATTGACAAGCATCCCCTGTGTTAATTATTCAATTTTTTTTAAAAGTCTTTTAAGATTCAATACCTGTTAATTTAAGTAGTCTTCTTCTTGCAGATTTTGACTGGACATCAAGATAATGCAGAGTTTGCTCTTGCAATGTGCCCAACGGAGCCCTATGTCCTATCTGGAGGTTGGCAGTCTCTGTTGTTTTTTTTCCCATTTAATTTTTATTATCAATAAAATTTGTGGCTGGTGTTTTTATATGATGATAGCATCAAGTTTTACTCGTCTAATTTAGAAAGTGTTCATTATTCGAGCAACTTTACATTACACGTCACGCGACAAAACTTTAGTTCATGCCTAAAAGCTTAAAATAAATTGACTTATTATTAAGTTATTCTCCCTTAAAAATAAAGATTGTTGTCGCAGGGAAAGACAAGTCTGTGGTGTTGTGGAGTATTCAGGATCATATATCAGCAACAGCCACCGACCCAGCTGCAACCAAGTCTTCAGGTGCAGGGTCAATCATTAAAAACACCAAATCCGGGGAAGGTAATGACAAAGCTGCTAATGGCCCTACTGTTGCTCCACGAGGAATTTACTATGGGCATGAAGATACAGTTGAAGACGTGACATTTTGTCCATCTAGGTAACTTGAAAGTGGATTTATAGATTTTGCTACATGGATTTTTATTTTTACATAAAGAATTTGTTGCTTCTTGTCCTCCTGTTTCATGTCTAGTAGTGTGCCTATTGTCTACTATCATTTTGATAGCTTTATGTAATGTGTATATTAACTTTTTGAAGTTGTGATGTGGCCTTTCGTTTCTGATGAGATTTTGCCCCCACTGAAGCTCGCAGGAGTTTTGTAGTGTTGGTGATGATTCTTGCCTTATATTATGGGATGCACGAGTTGGCTCTAGTCCTGTTATTAAGGTTTGGCCTCTTGATCATTTTCAGATTTATTTTTTATTGTTTAATGTGAAACCCACTCACCTAGTTACATAAGAAGGAATCAAGTGTCAGTGGGTGACTTCCAAACATATTATAAAATTGGCTCAACTCGAGTTTTCTGCATCTTTTATTTTAGAGTCTACTATTTGAGTACTGCTTCTTACGATATTGATGGTAGTAGTTATACTTGATTGTGGGAGCTAATCAATGCAGATTGAGGTGCAAGTGGATGCAGATAATTTTCATTGTATCAACCAAGTGTTTGGTTGTATTGCATTTTTCTATCTTGTAAAATTTGTGATACATGTTCTTGAGTTTGCTTCTCTTTTTTTTAATTTCAGGTTGAAAAGGCGCACGATGCTGATCTTCACTGTGTTGATTGGAGTCCCCATGATGATAATCATATTCTAACAGGGTATTTTTTGACATGGTTTCTCTTTCTGCTGGTTTTTTGACTTGATTGATTCTGGGCTTTGCTTCTTAATATTTTTCCGTAATAGGAGTGTTGGTTATATTATGTCTCCAGGTCGGCAGATAATTCTGTTCGAATATTTGATCGGCGGAATCTGACTTCCGATGGAGTTGGGGCACCTATTCATAAATTTGAAGGCCACAAAGCTGCTGTTCTTTGTGTTCAGGTAGTAATTTTGCAGCTTTTTTTTATTCTCTCATTTCCTATACTTGCAGGAAAGGGTGGGTATTTAATATACTGATAACTTTGTGTTCCAGTGGTCTCCGGATAGATCATCCGTTTTTGGAAGTTCTGCGGAAGATGGTCTCTTGAACATTTGGGATTATGAGAAGGTAGCATACTGATTTCATCTGTCCATGACTTGTGTAATAGATTTGTTAGCTGTAAATGACTTTTTATAAATGCAATTATTATAGGTTGGGAAGAAGGCTGAGCGAGCAAATCCAAGTTCTCCTCCGGGCTTGTTTTTTCAGCATGCTGGGCACAGGTTTCTAATTTTCCAGAGACCCCACTAATGAATTAAGAAATATCTTTTAATGCCTTTTCTAGTTATTTATCTTCTAGATGCAGAATTTGTTTTAGCCATGTAATTATTTATGTACCTTGAAGTGGGCTTCTTTTTTTTTTTTTCGGTCTAAAATCATCATTTATCAAATCCTAATATTCTCCTTGTACGGTTGTACCTTCATCTACTACCAGAATGAGGTCACTCCTTGTTGCTCTACTATTGGTTTTTGTGCCATATTACGGGACTTAATGTTGCTATGATTTTGTAATCATGTCTTAATGTATTTTTAATTTATCACCTTGGTGAATTTTTATTTTAACCTTTGCTCTTAGTCAACTTTTTATCTTCACCGTGTCATTCATTTCATGCAGAGACAAAATTGTTGATTTTCATTGGAATGCATCTGATCCTTGGACTATTGTTAGTGTGTCTGATGACTGTGATACTACTGGTGGAGGAGGGACATTGCAGGTACCGGAATGCTTTTATCTCGTAACTTTTGCCTACTTTTAAGGCTTTTGTTTTTTTGACTGTTTTAAGCGTGAAACAATACTTGCAAGAATTAAATTCCACACGAGCATGATGGAGAATAAAAATGATATGATTAACAAATAATCTCGTTTTGAAAGAGACAAAACGCAATCTTTGCTTCCTGGTCCCACAAAGCTTAGCCATGTATCGTCCGTCGATAACAAAATGCCTTGATTTGGCCGTGCAGATATGGCGGATGAGCGATTTAATCTACAGGCCAGAGGAGGAAGTTTTGGCGGAGCTTGAGAAGTTCAAGTCGCATGTCGTGGCATGCACTTCCAAGGCTTGAAAGAGCAGAAATTATTAGATTGCTGAAAGCGTAGCTATATCAATGTGTGTCTGTACGCATCTAGGTATTACGTTTTAGATAGGTAGGGATGCTTGTTTAGTTGCAATGTTATAGATTTTATTGTTAGCTTTTCAAATTGCGGGAGATGAATTTTTCCACCTTCCAAAGAGTGTTTTTTATTCCGAAACCTTTTTGCCGTATTAAATCCTTGTTTTATATCTGGGACGACTAGTTTGGTTCTTGCTAGAGCCCGACAGTTTGGTATCTTGGAATTTAATCTTTGAGCGTTTGTATGGGTAGAACTACTTACCATTTTCTTTTGAGGATGTCGTTTCAATAAGGAACGCCGCTTTTAAAGAAATGGTATTCAGTAATCATTTCCGTGGAAAGATTCGAGCCTAATTCATATGCGAAGCCCATTCGCGGGTTCGCGGGTTTGAATTATATTTCAAACATTTTTGTGATAATATTTTTGCTGATAAAATTTTAAATTTTTATTCAAACTTTGTGGTTTAAATTTATGAACCAAACGGGCGTGTACATAACGATATTTCATACGTGCTGATATCTTTCAATGTGTTCTTCCACACATCTCTGCGGTGCCCTTGCCGCCGCGGTAGACTAGCCACCTGATTGCCTCTTTTCTACGGCAGCTGTGCCGTTTTGGGGGATCTCCTCTCAGCCCAGCCTTGCCCTCTCTGCGTGGGGCCGCCTTCTGTGGGTTTCTTTGCCCTTTCGTGTGGGTGTGGATTATTTGCGGGTCACTTTGGATTCCTGTTCGGATCCCCTTTGTTTTTCGGAGCTGCTGCTCCTTGTGGGTGAGGTTTGTCTCTGTTTTTGTCATCTATTTGATATTGTGTGGATTGTTTGTGGTGATAGAGAGTCGCTGCTCCTCTTTGGACTGTTCAAGTCTTTGCTTTCTTGGAATTTGTCGTGCTCTTCCCAGTGACTTCGTTCTCCTTTCAATTTCTGGTGTTGGGTCTCTTTGTTTGGTCTGGTTGGTGGGTTACTAACACTCTGGTTCGATTTCCCTCTGCTTGTTTCTCAGCTATTTAGCCTTCTTGGCGGGTTGCTCGCACTCTGGTTCGATTTCCCTCCGCTTGTTTCTCAGCTATTTAGCCTTCTTGGCGGGGTTGCTCGCTGTTTTTCGGCTATTCGGCTTGGTTGGCCTAACCCTGTAATGCTAATCCTCTCGTGGAATTGCCGTGGTCTCGCTAGAGACTCGGCTTTTCGGCTCTTCGGGGGTATGTCGGGGAACTCAAACCTAACTTAATTTTCTTAATGGAGACTAAAGTGATAGTTAGCGGCCATTACAAAAGTAACGGCAACGGAAATGCAGGAATAGCTTTTGTGGTGCGAAATTCCCTTGGTGAACCTTTGCTGGCTTGGGCTGGGGTGTTGAAGGCTCATTCTGCTTTTCGAGCAGAGATTATGGCTTGCACTAGATCTCTCCAAGAGATTCAGTTCAGAGGTCTGCAGAACATGGTTATGGAAAGTGATTGCTTGGAGTTAGTTAATGCGCTGACTCAGGATCTGCAGTGCCCACAATGGGATGTTATTCCACAATTTGTTAATTGTTTAAACTTGTTTAAAGAACTTCAAAAGGATTTGTTTGTCTTGGGTCCCAAGAGAATGTAACAATTTGGCAGACAGTATTGTTAAGGCTTAGTTTGGTAGTGATTTAAATTTTAGAAAAATTGCTTTTAGTTATACCGAAAGAAGAAGCAACTATTACAAAAAGTAATTGTGTTTGGTAAATTATAATTATAGTAGCTGTGCTGGTTTCAAAATCGATATAATAGCGTTTGATAAATTATGAGGTTGAATTATTGTGTATAGTTAAAAATTACAATATTATATTATACTATAGCATAATATATATATATATATAATTACAATATAATATATATTTATTATTATATTTAATATAATATGATTATGATATAGAATATAATACTATTTGTTGATGGTGGAATTTTGTCAACAAGACCTTACCAGATTACCCCACGGTAGCCCGTTGGGTTACCGATTTCGAACTTATGATTTCACTGAATATGCTGGAATTTGTAGTAGGGTTTTTGCTAGGTTATGAAGTAAGTGAGATTATGCTTATGAAAGTAAGAACACACAAGAATTTTATAGTGGTTCACTCTGTTAATCAAGAGCTACATCCACTGTATTGTATTTCTCTTGTCTTTGTTCTTACAAGTTACATACACGTAAAAGAAAAATCCATCCCCCTCTCTCTCGGGGGCTCTTCCCTTTTATAGTGGATATTGCATGAGTCTCTGCCCAATGGTAGGCGGTTTGGACCATTTTATTAAACAAATATATTATAATTAATATATTATATAATCATAACGTGTGTAATACACTATAATATATAATAATATTAGAATTATAAGATTATATTAATATTTAATTATATTAATTATTATATTATTATTATTATAATAAATATAATTATATCAAAACAATATACTATATAATATATTACAAAATAATAATTACAATATCATATTATATGATAAAATAATAATATCATAGTTATTAATATAATTATGATATTATTTGTTACAATATTACTTTATATTATATTATATTACGAGTTTGAATTTTAGATTGAAAAGATTGTAAATTTTAAATTTTATTAGGAGTATTATGGGTATTATTAAAGTTTCATTAATTGTATTATGCGAATTCCCGCACAGTTTAAAAACTAAAGTTGTCTTTAGGCTGTTTTTTATTTTAACTGTAGATTTTTAAAAAAAATTTCAAAAAGCTTTTGAGAAGATTTATCAAATATTAAAATTAACTTCTGCTACAAATAAAAGTTGATTTTGAGATTAAAAAATAATACTAAACTAAGCCTAAGTGGGCTAGATGTGCAAACTTCACTCGTTTTGTGTCTTTTGGGATGGTAGGCCCTCTTGTCTTTACCACGTTGCTCAACGAGGTTTCTCAATAAAAATCCATTTGATGGGCCAAAAAAAAAGGCATGTACATAAACAGTGCAGGGTTTAATATACCTTCCGGCATTTATGAAGGATGCCTTTCTCAGTGTCTTTAAAAGCCACAAGGCTTAATGACACGGATGGACTGTTTTAAAGATTAATATTTAATTATTTAAAATGAAATAAATAAGCTTAAAAGATAGTGTCCTTTTCTCATCTATTCCTGCGGGGTTGGTGTTTTATTTATTTGGTTTTATGGTGGTTGGTAACTTTACCACACTAGTCAATTATCAAAAAATAATAATAATAATAATAAATAAAAACTTTACCACATTAGTCTCTTGAATGGAACAATCATGTCGTTTTCAGTCGCATGTCCTTTCACCAATCCTTGAGATAGCACGCGACAATTTTCTACGGACGAATCTCGAATCGGCCATGACAAGTTTCTATCGGCAAATCTCTACTGTCGTTTGCTCTATAAATTCAAGTGACGAGACACGAGTCCTTGTTGTTGACGCTGTAACATACGGATGTCAATTATCAAAACAAAAAAACATACAGATGTCGTTTTGTGAAAAGTCGTATGTGAAATCTACACTATCGGTTATAGGCTCCTAATATTCACCCTGCTTGAAAAAATAATAATAATAAAGTGGTAATGAAGACAATAATATGTTATGATTCTTATGTGGAAATGAGCACAAAGGATGACTAAAAAAAGTCTATGGAGGGACGAACCGGTGAGTCACGACCATGCACACATTTTGGTCAAAGTCAAACCACTTGTGGTTGATCAAGTTACGCCAAGGAAATGTACTCTGGTTAGTCCAATGAGGAATTACCATGTTTGTATCAAGAACGGACGTCTTAGTCGGATTATTGAGAAAAACAAGAGGGTTTAACCAGTGAGAAAATATCACTTTTTAAATTCTTTTATTTGTTTGAAAAAATTTTATATTGGTACCCTGTGTTATATAGTGTAATTATCTTTTAGTACAATGTATTTTTAATAATTTTAAATTGATATCTTTACGTTTTAAAAAATTATTTTTAATACATTGAGATCATTTTTTAGGACGTAAAATGTCAAATTTATCATTCTCATTACTTTAACAAAAACTAATAAATTTAAAAAAAAATTGAAAAAAATAATATTTTTAATTTCAAGCATTGTTTTAATTTTTAATTTTTAAATGTTTAAAAAAATTCAAAATTTTTCTAAATTTATTATTAATTTTTTAGTTAATTAATGAGAGTGATAATTTTAACATTTTACATTTCAAAAAATGAACTTAAAATACTAAAAAATGATTTTTTATCAATTTAAAATTATTAAAAACACATTATACTAAAAGACAAATATGTTAAAATATAAGATATCAATATGTAATTTTCCCTTTTTTTAAAATTTGTCTTGTGTGTGTAGTAGAAACGAATGATCACGTTGCACCAATTGAAAGATGTTCAAGTCATAGTGGGTGAAGAAGACACAATAATATTCATGTGGAATCCGTGGCACGAATTAAGACAATTCTAAGAAAGATAATATTCAAGAAGAATTATAGTTATGAGTTATGACCTGTCTATGGTAGAGCCTATTAGTCAAAGATACTGTACTACAATCGTGTCACAAACACAAAATCATGATTTTTTATTGCTAATCTCGATTATACAATTATTATTGTCTTCTAACGAAGTATTATTTTTGCACTTGGGGCGTCCAAACTTTTTTGACATTTGGGTTTCTATTTTGAGAATTTAGACAATTAAGGATTTGTTTAATTTGTTGATTCAAATTTTTAATTCTAGTTGAGATATGACTTTATATGAAAGTTTTTTACTGTAATAAAAAAGTTAAAAATAACTACTTTTGAGAATTTTTTTACTATAACAAAACTCAAATTGTAAACTCAAATCAGTAAAATGAATATAGCCTAAATTCTCAAACTCCTATTTTCTTTAACTTTTAGATTCTTATTTCAAAATTTTAGGTAACTGGGTCCCCAAACTCCCACCTTCTTGCGCCTTAAGTCCTCAAAAACTTATTTTATGATGGAATAGTCTCAAAAAACTTATTATCTTTTAACATGTGATTAAATGGACTGAAAATCATGGAGTACAAATGAATTTAATTTTGCAGAAGCTATAATCAGTTAACTTTATTTACTATTTTTGCCTTAGAAACTAGATTAATATTTGAATTCATTAAATCAATGTAAAAGAAAAATCAAGTGGCTTGTGAAATCTCATTAAAATGAACATGTTACAATGTATCCTTATTCATGACTTATGTCTCTAGAATATTGATATGGTAAATGTTTTAGAGTTTTTAAATATTTATTTTGGATTTTTTTTTTAGGAAATTTTGGTTTTCTACTTTTCACATTTATTTTAAATGTGAAATACAAGTTTCAAACAAAATAAAAGTGAAGATTTAAGGGATAAGTATGAGAAGATCAATGTGTGATATTTTAGATCTATAGTTATTTGACATGATAGGTTAACAGAAAATTGAATTTTATGGGAGATTCAAAATCAATATTCTAATTGCTTCTGATCACTTCAAATTTAGGCAAATTAGAGGAGATAATTTTGTTTTTCTTTTCTTCCTCCTATATATAAAATTATAAGAGAATATCCTCTCTTTTCACTCTCCGTTTTGTTAGCTAAGTTATTTATCTCCTTTTCTTTTCAATTTGTTCTCTTCTTGTTGGACATAACCTTAATGATTAAGTTCTATATTAGATTATTTATGTACTTTTTTATCATTAAGTTATCATCATAATTGAAATTCCATAAAAATAAGCAATAAAAATTTGAAGAAGAATAAGAATAACAACAACATAATATATCCATATTAAAGACAACACGATTGGGGGCTTTTAAAAAAACAAAAAAAAAACAAAAAAAAAACAAATTTTTTTTTTTGTTGGGACTTGAGGTGCAAGAAATCCTTCAAATGTTGAGCTTTCATGGCATTTGAAGTGTAAAAAAGAAAAGAAAAATCATATGGTGACTAACGGTTGTCAAGAAAATGTGAGTTTTGGGACCTAGTTTTCAATATTTTAAAATAAAGACCCAAGGACAAAAAAGAATTGAAATTTGGACTCACAATTGTCTAAAATTTTAAGTTGGAGACACAAGTACTAAAAATTGACAAGTTCAGGGACCTTGAGAAAGAGAAAATTGACTCATTTTAGAAGCTTCGCGCTTTCAGGACAAAGACGAGTCCAAAAAATCGATTTCATGTTGAAAATTGACTATTTTAGAAGATCTGTTCATTTCGCTGATTTAAGTTTGTAATTTGAGTTGAGATGTGATTTTATGTGAGAGTTTTTTATTGTAGCAAAAAAGTTAAATGTGACTGTTTCTGAGAACTTTTTACTGTAATAAAATTTAAATTCTAAACTCAAATTGGTGAAGCGAACGATACCAGTATTATGAGCAAATGGAGAGAGGCATTATGGGCCGGCTACAAAAAGCAAAACTTCGTAGAGTTGACAAGTTGTTTGTAGAATGCTGACTACTAAGTGAAGACTTTCCCCTTCGCTTTAGTAAGGGAAAATTATTTATATTATATATAGAGAGAGAAAGAGACTTCTCACTAGAAATGAATAGAAACATCTTAACATCATGACTAACAAGTTAGATTACAAATCTTAATTCTATAAATTACAAGGTAATAGACTTAAAACTCAGAATTTACTGACTTATATTAATCTTCTTCAAAATAAGCTGATCATATTACTTAAGAATGAATAAATTTATTAAAATTTTTACGATAAGGTATTTTTTTGTCCTACTGGTAGAACGAGTTTTTGTAGCTATTGGACAAAATTTTAATGATTGGATCAATATGTGAAACAGTTTTTGTGTTCAATAATGTGTCATTTTAACATTTGCACTCATAGATTCGATCACTAAATTTCATCTGACGATTAAAAAGACTTACTCTATTAATAGAGTAAAATAATTTATGCGTTTGAAACTCGTTTTAAAATAATTTTATTTTTTGTATAAAAATAAAAATAAAAACATTTTTAATCTTAGATATAAATTATTTTTAAAAATACGTTTGGTAGTTTTATCAAAAGATTATTTTGTATAAAAAACCCCAATAATGTCCTTCTCTCTGCTCGAGAGAGGAGAAAACGAAAATAAAAAATGAAAAATAACTAAAAATTATTTTTCATTTCTCTCTCATTTTACACTAAACTAAAATTTTTTTATTTATTTATTTTTTATCTTTAATTATGTCAAACTCCGTTTTGAAATCGTTTTTTTTTTCTCAAAAAAAGTGAAAAACAAAAACAAAAACAAAAAAAATTCCAAACACGACAAACATGTCATTCTTTTTACTGTTGTTACAATCTTTTAGAAACTATAACATATTTTTGTAAAACTTTTCGGTTACTGTGGTTAGGGATGTGAATGTGTCTCTTGAACATCAGAAATTTTGCGTTAATTTTAATACGAGGTATAAAACTGTTAAATAATCAAAATCCAGGGAGTAATGTGCCAGAAAAAGCTCGGAGGACTAAAATAATAAAAATGATCATAGTTCAAGGGCTAATATTGCAAACTTAAATTTGTTGGTGGAAGAAAGTTTTACGAAATTGGGCTTTAATTAGGCTTACGTGTCAAATGGGCCCACATGGAGGAGCCATGTACCGTGTTGGTGGGTGCGTATGCCCGCCGACCTACTTCCCAATCCAACGTGTCCGAGTGCGGCGAGCAGCGCGGTCTCAGCCCACGATCGCCACACCCACAATTCTCTCTGTCCCCCTTAACACACGCGCCCCATTTCCACGCTCTCCTCCTCTCTCTCTCTTTTTTTGTTTTGTTTTGTCTTTTTTTTTTCCTTCTTTAATAGCCTCCTACGATATCTTATTACTAGCGTCAACGTCAATCGTATTCGTAGCCTGGTAGGCTTGTAGGCATCAGACTGTAGTTTCGTATTTCTCGTAAATGACATTTTTACCCTTTTCGTACAATGTATTTTCTTGACACGTGAATTCTAATTTCTAAAACTAAAACGGTTGTTGGAAAAACTAGAATTCGTGTCACGTGTTATATTTTAATTATTTATTTTTAAATTTATAATTAATTTAAACACAATTTGTAACATAAAATTAATCTGTAAATTTGAAATTAATACAAAAATTATCTACTTTTAAGGCTCGTTTATTCACTGATTCGAGTTTTTAATTTGAATTGAGATGTGACTTTATATGAGAGTTTTTTATTGTAAAAAAAAAAATTAAATGTGATTATTTATGAGAACTTTTTACTATAAGGACATTTAGAAAGAAACGATTAAAAATAACTTAAAATTCATAATACACTGCCCCGTTCACTTGGCTGATTCGAGTTTAGAATTCGAGTTTTTCTACAGTAAAAAGCTCTCACAAACAATCACATCTAACTTTTTTATTACAGTAAAAAGCTCTCACATAAAGTCACATCTCAACTCAAATTCTAAACTCGAATCAGCGAAGTGAACGGGCAATAACATCCATTAAAATTAAGCAAATAATAGTATAAGATTTTAAATATAACTATCATGATAAATAAAATAAAAAATATGTAATGAAAAATATATGTATTTTTTAATTTTTTACGAGTTTCGTGTCGTGTTCGGACTAGGTGGGTCCAACCTAAAATTGACTCGTGTTTTTCATGTCAATTTCAAGTCGATCTAATTCTGATCCGAACATCTTTTTTCTCAACCTTAACCCGCAAAATTCATGTCATTTTCGAGTCGTATTGTCGTATCGTGATCCATATTACCGGCCTTACTTTTTAATAATCTCAAAGTTATTAATTTCTTATAAACAAATCTCTTTACGGGAGATAAAATATACATGTTGAACAAGTTAAAATTCTCGATCATGTATATTTACGCAAATTTCAACACAAGACAATGTGAATCTTGCATCAAATTCTATAAGGATTGTGAGTAGCGTTTTCTATTTCAATGCACAAGTTAAATTTTAAAAGGTGACATGAACTAGAAAAAATAAAGAGCAATGAAAACTTGTTTGTTTCTTCTTTTCAAATGTTTAAATAAGACAAATCAATATAATTATTGTCTTCCTATATTTTTTGTTTTGAAAATTCTTTGTATAAAATTTCATCATACCATAGGGACTAAAATCACATTAATATTGCGTTATAATCTAACATCTACACACATACATCTGTCCTCCTTTTAATAGGCAACGTATTTTCCTTTCTTATAAATTCAATTAAAAAAGAAAACAAAATCGAGGATAAGACGCCAAATCCAGATTACCCTTCTCTAAATGCTTCCTTCACCAACTCACTTGTCATTTATTTATTATTCCTACAGAGATAATTCTCGTTTCCTAATCACCGCGTGGGTATAATAGGAAATTCAACAGAGAAAACGCCACTGTTTTTCGCGTGTACGAACACGCGCCTGCAACGATTAAGAAACCTCGCTGGCATTTTTGTCTTTTCCTCTTCCATCCACGATTTCCCGCCGTCTATTCGTATCTTGACACGTAACCAAATACCACGTGGCACACTTTTTCTTGCCTCGTTGGCACCAACCTCCTAGCCCTCACCGTCCGATTACGCACAAAGCACAAATCCTTCAATCCAACGGTCAATATTCTAAACGGTGATGCTACTAGTAGGACCCACCGAAAGATGGGTCCAGTCCAGATCCTTCCTTTCCTGGGGATTCTCTCGGAACCTAACAAACTGTACGTATCGGTGAAATACAACGTGTATATATATACACACACACTCGAAAATGCAACACTGGAAATACTCGCTCTCTTCTCTGTCTCTTGCTTTCTCTGTTGAAATGAAGGACAGACGTAGGAGATCACCAGAAAACAGCGAAGAGGAGGAGAGAGAGACGTCGCCGGAGGCGAAGAGGCAGCAGCGAGAGGACGAAAGTGACGACGTCGGAGAGGACATTATGGCGTGGCTGTCGATGGAGGAGTACGAGGAGGAAGAAGAGAATCGGCTGATTGTGGAGCTTCTGGAGGCGGAGAAGGGCTGCGCGGCGGAGGCAAACAAGGTGAGGTTCACTGAGAATCCGTACTACCGTTCGACGTCGCCGGCGAGCGTCTTCCAAACGACGCCGTCGTCATACGTCACCATTAACGGCAACGAGGAGAGCTGCGGCTCGTCGTTCTCCGACTGGGACTCTTCCGTCATGGCCAGCGTCGACATGGCCAGCTTCTCCGCCGCCGGGTCCGAGCTGTTCGCTAGCGGGTTCACGGCGGATATGGACGGAGCGTGGGGAGGACGCGCGGAGGAGGGGTTTGGCGGCGAGTGGGATGGGTTGGACCTCGACGACGATTCGCTGACGGGGTTTTTGGGTGAGATCTTTCCGGAGCAGTCACTAGCGTAGGGGAGGCCAGCGTCGACATGGCCAGCTTCTCCGCCGCCGGGTCCGAGCTGTTCGCTAGCGGGTTCACGGCGGATATGGACGGAGCGTGGGGAGGACGCGCGGAGGAGGGGTTTGGCGGCGAGTGGGATGGGTTGGACCTCGACGACGATTCGCTGACGGGGTTTTTGGGTGAGATCTTTCCGGAGCAGTCACTAGCGTAGGGGAAGCCGGTAGGGGCATTTTAGACATTGGACAGGTTTTTTTTTTTTTTTTTTTAAATTTTTACGTTTTTTGGGGGGGTTTGTTTACGGGGTTTTTGGGTGAGATCTTTCCGGAGCAGTCACTAGCGTAGGGGAAGCCGGTAGGGGCATTTTAGACATTGGACAGGTTTTTTTTTTTTTTTTTTTGAAATTTCTACGTTTTTGGGTGGGTTTTGTTAATGGTGTTGGGTGGTGATTAGGTGACATAAATCAGTAATTAGAAGTAGAAGAGTGATTAGTGATAGGATTTTGTTTTGTTTAAAAATGTGAATAGAAAAGGAATATAGTGGAGTAAAAGAGGAAGCATTTTGCTCATCTACTTTTGTCTTTCTATGGTAATAGAAGCGTGCATGGTAGAAAAAAGATGGAAAGTTTTATTTAAAAAAAAAAAATACGTTGTCTTTACTCCTTGTTTTGTTTGTGTCAATTTTCTTTCCATTTCTCATTTCACTGCAAAAAGGCATACGGTACTCAGAACATGCATTAACCATTACCGTAGTTTTTCCATATTTTGATTCGTCCTTTCGAACCAAACTTTTTTTTTTATTATTTATTTTTGTTGCTTCTTTTCCGTTTCTTTTGGGTCCATATGATTATTTTATAAGTTTGGCATGCAAAAAGAGGGTAGATGGAGTTGGCCAATGGGTTAAAACAGATAAAACGTGGTTTTGATGGAAATGGGTTTTTGGCATTTTGTGTTTATAAAAAAATGTTTTACATTTGGTCTCGATTCTCGGGTGTCTCGTGGAATCTTCTAAGGACCCCTCGGAAGCACGTGTAATTTATTATATATATATATATATTTTAAATAAAAAAGGGTAAGCAAAGCAAACATTTTCTTCTAATTGAAGAGGGAAAGGCCAAAAGTAGAGGGGGCCAGTGGCAGTGTACAGAGCCGACTGCCACTGGCTTATTATATGTTAGAAAAGAGAAATTGCCTGTTTTGTTATTATGGAAAATAGAAATGGGTCAAAATCCAAGAATGTCATGGAATCGCCATATAGAAATTGTGAGAAAGCCAAAATGCATGGAAACCCATCATCACTATTCACTACTGCCTTGTTGGTCCACCTTCCAATGCACCGTTTCGCTTCTCAGAGCATTGTTAAATTCTCAATTTAAATTTTTAATTTGAGTTAAAATGTAATTTTATATGAAAATTTTTTATTATAATAAAAAAATTAAATATTATTATTTTTTAAAAAATTTTATATAATAAAATTTAAATTTTAAATTTAACTCAGTAAAATAAATAGAATTTTAATCTACTAACTAGGTCATTAGAATTGGCCCTGCCTTGGGAACGCACAGGTTTTTTTTTTTTTTTTTTTTTTTTGGTCCACACTTGAAATTATCATGTTTATATAAGCCCTCCGGCATTTTCAGCAAAAAAAAGCCCTTAAGCATCCTCAATCTATACTTATATAGTGTGCATTTTTACATGCACGACAATGTAGTATATACATTTGACTACTTAAAAATATGCACTTTCATGTAAAACCATACTATCACTTTATACTTATAGAATGATAGTAGTTTTTGATAACTTTATTTCATGTCTGATCATATCAATAGATGATTAGATAACTGTTACTCAAAAAATATACTTTTTTTTTTCTCTCAAATGCTAAAATAAATTTAGTCAAAAAAAAGTATTACAATGATTGCAAATTTACAGGTATAACTTAGCAGTAAATTTACGTCTATAAATAAAGTTAGGAGTTCGAATTCTTCAACCCCAAATAAGAGAAAAAGAACATACTATATTCTAATGCAATTGGAATAGGATTACCATTGTATATTGTCAGTGACATCCAACAATGATATTTCCTCTCACCATGCTTTTTCCAAACTATTGCAGCATTGTTTATGAATACTTTTCCACGAAAATTTTTGTGGCAAACATATTTTTCCATGAAAATTGCAGCATTGTCCATTCGTCATTCAACCCATAGGCTGTTTATTCAATGAGAGAATTACATGTTTTACCCCATAATTACCAAACCACCTAATTCTACTCTTTTAAAAAAATTATACCCCTTTTATTTATATGAGATATTTTCATTACAAATTAAAAGACTAAAATACCCAATAGATTATGGATCATAACATGATGGATCATATTATGATTGATGCCAGTGACTGGAGTAATCTGTCAGGTTATGGCCAGAGATTCGCCGATCGCCAGTGTAATCTGTCAAGTTATGGATCATAACCTAAACAGGTTATGGCCGGAGACCCGTTGGTAACCGATGTAATCTATTAGGTTATGGCCGCCGGCCGGCCAGAGACCTACCGGTAGCTGATGTAATCTGTCAGGTTATTGATGAAGACCTACCGGTGGCCTGTGTAATATGTTAAGTTATGGATAATAATCTATCAGGTTATGGTTGGTGGCCGGCCGACGACAGGAGACCGCATGCATATCTTGTAATTTACCAATGGACCATTGAGGGTAACTTTAGAATTTTAAAAATGTTTAATTTAACTATTTTCATTATTTTAATTGTAAAATGGTAGAAATCAATGAGCTAATTTTTAGGGGTTAGAAATAGATTAAGGTACCTATTTGAGTGGAATTCCCCTTGTTTTCTCTTATTCAATTCATCTTTGAGCCTTCCAATGAAAGCTTATTGTTAACTCATTTTGCCCAACTTGGCCAGACCAATGTAGGGTATGTTCATTTGTACAGTTCAAGTCATGACTTGATTTGTGTATGCGAAAGAAAAATACTATAGCGAAAAAGTTAAATTTAAATTTTTGTGAGAATGACTTTAACTCATGAACAATGCCGTAGTGTCTTTTCTAGAGAGTCAACCAACCCAAGAATCAAGATCATCGTTTAGAAGACTAAGCCGAACACAATGGGCCAGTAAAAAAGCCTAGCCCAAGCCAAAACAAAGGCCCATTTGGGTGTTGCTAGATTAGAGCCCTCACCAGATTCAAAGATTTGGTCCTTTGTTTTTCCTGTCGTATAGTCAAATTACAAATAATAGGATAGAAGCTCAAACTCCCTGAGCTCCATTACTGAAGGTCCCTAAGCATTTCTTCATTTCCGTTTCTCTGTTTTTACAATAAATAATTAAATATATATATATATATATATACATGTAATAAATAATTGAATATATATATATACATGTATTTTAGTACTATTGGTAAATTGGTAATATAAGAAATATATACTTTAAACTGCCGCATAAAATGGTGAAATTATTTTTTTTCTCATCCTTTATTTATTTAACTTTTTTGTTTTCTCCATATGACAAATAAAAATTCTCGTTTACTAACACAATCACCAATTATGAGTGCCAACGGCACTCATAAAATATAAATTTTGGAATTGCATGCAAGGATACATTAAATGTCCAAAATTAAGGGACAATTTGTGGCTCGAGAACCCTAATCTTTAGGGCCTCTGCCTTTGATCCTTCCATACAATAATCTTATTTATGTTGACACTGGTGAAGCAAATAAAAGGAGTGACAAATAAGATTTGGCTTTTTCTTTGTAAGAGGTAAGTTATCCTATTCCTACCCCTATGCCATTGGAACCAGTAAAATCACAAAAGCAAATTTATAAAAAAAAAAAAAAAAAGAACAAAGCCAAACTCTCGAACACTGCATGATGTAAATGTATCGATCTTCTCAACCATATGCAAAGTTAAAAACATTATAAATACAAATACAAATAAAATAAAAATGGTGATCAGAAAAGGAAAAGTGAAAGCCAACAAACAATTAGGCAATGATGCAAAATCCATGGCTACTTTTGTACCCCATCCCAATCCCATCATTCTCCTATCAATTCCTTCCTCCTCTCAACAAAAAGAGTAATATGGGGTCTCAATCATCAATGTCAGGCTCACCAAAAGCAAATCGCACACATTTTCATTTTTCTTACCGGCATAAAAACAATAAAAAATTAAGTCTCATTTATTTTATTACTTCGAATCATATTTAAATTTTTATTAAGGGTTTTCTTAAAAAAAAAAAAAAAAATCAATCAAATTGAATCTCTCTAGCGTTTCAAGTCCTCCAAATGCACGTGATCCTACTCAGAACCCTCGGATCCAAGCTGCAGTGCTCAAGAAATTAAACTTTTATCACGAGAGACGATGAGGAGTATTATTTGGTACTCAAGGCTTTGACTTAGCTTGATTAAGCTTTGATAATGATGCATCAACTTAAGTTATAATAATTAATCTCTTATGCTAATTGCCTAGTTAATGATGTTTTGGGGTGAATAAGTTTTACTCTACCATTGCAACTGATGAAAGCCATTAAGATAATTTAAGGCCCGTTTAATTGTATTGATTCGAGTTTTTAATTTAAGTTGAGATGTGACTTTATGTAGTAAAAAAGTTAGATGTGACAGTTTTTAAGAGTATTTTACTATAACAAAATTCAAATTTTAAACTCAAATTAATAAAATAAAAAGAATCTTAATATGCTTCATTACTAGACGACGTTAAAAAGACGCTAATGAAGTATTATTCTCACTTCATCGGTGCAAAGAGCGTTATTGGATTTAGAATAATAATCTTTCTTTTGCAAATAAATAAATAAATAAATACAATGTTCGGCCAAACGATTACTTGGTGCATGCTGATTGGAGATTAAGAAAAACAGTTGTGATTTGCTTTCCATCTCAAGTAAAACTTATAGTACTTTCAATGTTTGAAGGAATAAAGAAAAAGAAAAAGTAAAACTAGTAGAACAAACAATTGATTGTCAATCAAAAGCGTTGTAAAGAAGACATCTAGTCAACTTTTTTTCCACCTTAAAGTTTCTTAAAGAAAAATCCCAACTCCATTTATTCCCCATCCTTTTGTGTTTTAAATTTACCTCTAAGGCTACTTTCATATCCGCACTGCCTTTGATGAAGATTTCAATGAAAGTATGGATATCCTAAATAATTAAACGATAATCTTTTGTTAAAGGGTACGATTGATAAAAAAAATAATATTAATGATGGGTCACGGTAATAAATGCTATCTTAGTGCTTATTATGCCCGCCAAGATCCATCTCCAACCTTTATATCATAGGCATGCCATCCAAAAGTATAAGTTGACCACTATGTGGAATAGGCCAATAAGCACAAAGTCTTGGGAGATCTGACAATAATCTTAAGAAAATGTTATCTAATCTCATACAAAACTTTATGATAATTACATTTTGCCTTATGAAAGTGAAGGGTCTACATGCAAATGTTGCATTTTATATTGTAGTCTAGTAATATTGCTCGATGTGAACTTTATAACTTAATTGTTGAGCTACATATCCTTACAGACTAATTTTTTAACTTTTTTTTGTTGTGACATCCAGTTAAAATCATATCAGATTAAAAAAATATACAAAATAAATAAATTTTAATATAAATTTAACGGTTAAAAAAATTTATTTTTAAATAGACTATCAGGAAAAAAGCGCTAACAATAGAAGGAGGGAAAGGAAAAATGTCGACATTAAAAGGGGTAAAAAAAAAAAAAAAAAAAAGAGGAAACAAAAAAAACTTGTAAGACTTGGGGTTGTGTTCTAATATGTTCCAAACACCCACAGTCATGTTAATGACCTCACACTAAGACTGTCGACCAAGTGGTTAAAGATTGTTGGAGAAGAAGACCACCACGTGTCAAGAATTGTGGCCCCACCCAACGACGGCCCATCAACTGATGAGGACCATTGAATTGCTCAGTTGGTGGGGCGTCCCCTACCCAATTTATATATATTATAAGAAGTTTGGTGAAAGGCTCTATCAAAAACCTCTCATAAACACTAATAGCAAAAAAAATCCTCTCCTCTTTTGGCCTTTGCTCAACTTATTTAGCTCCAATGCTAACCTTCAATCTTCTTTTTTAAGCTTTAAGAGATCTTGACATTAACATAATAAGAGAGAAAATGGGGAAAAAAAAAAAAAAGTCTTTTGGATTTGGGTTGTGAGAGCAATTCAAAAGTAGACCCCTGTCTTTATTAGACAAATTATTATTTTTTATTTTTAAACAATTCAGGCTTTGAAAAAAAAAAATCTATAATAATACGCATAGACCCTCTTATAAATTCCTCATCACTTACTCAAAAATCTCACCTCAAAAGTCCACTCTCTCTTTACTACTCCTGCTACTGCCACTTCTTCTACTGCTGCTACTACTACTAATACTCTGTTTTCTTCCTTTCTTTTTGTCTCTCAATAAATCTGGTTATAATGGTGGCGAAGAAGCCGAGAATCGTGATAATCGGAGCTGGAATGGCGGGGCTGACGGCGGCGAACAAGCTCCACACTTCCTGTTCTCCGGCGGCGGCGTTCGAGCTCGTGGTGGTGGAGGGAGGATCTCGGATCGGCGGCAGGATAAACACGTCGGAGTTCGGCGGCGACAGGATCGAGATGGGCGCCACGTGGATCCACGGCATTGGCGGGAGCCCGGTCCACGAAATCGCCCGTGAAATCCACGCGCTGAGCTCCGACCAGCCGTGGGAGTGCATGGACGGCTCGTCGGAGGACCCGGCCCGGTTCACCACCGTCGCCGAGGGCGGCTTCGAGCTCGACCGGTCCCTCGTCGAACCGGTCTCCACACTCTTCAAGTCCCTCATGGACTACGCCCAGAAGAAAACGGTCGACCACAATGACTACTATAAAATTGCTTGCAAGTCTTCAAACGTTTTTCCCTCCACTAATGGCAGTCTCAGCGTCGGTTCTTTTCTGAGAAAAGGACTCGAGTTGTATTGGGGTTCGAAAGAAAAAGAAGAAGAGGAGGTTTTGGGGTACGGGAATTGGAACAGAAAGTCGTTAGAAGAAGGGGTTTTTCGAGTCCATGAAAACACCCAGAGAACTTACACTTCCGCCGGTGATTTGTTCACTTTGGACTACGTCACCGAGAGCGAATACCGTATGTGCTCAGGTGAGGAGATCACCATAGCAAAAGGGTATTTGAGTATAATTGAGTATCTGGCTTCTGCTCTACCACCTGGCTTGGTTCAGCTTGGGAAAAAGGTCAAGCAAATTGAGTGGCAGATTGAGAAGAATGGCTTGGAAAATGGCTATGGAAGCAGTGATAACGATAGTGAATATAATGATAGTAATAGGCCTGTGAAGATACACTTCTGTGATGGGTCTACTATGGTGGCTGATCATGTTATTGTGACGGTTTCATTGGGTGTGCTTAAAGCCGGTGTCCAAGAGAGCGGAAATATGTTCAATCCTCCTTTGCCTTGTTTCAAGACTGAGGCGATACAAAGGCTTGGTTTTGGTGTTGTCAACAAGTTATTTGTGCAGCTCAACAACAACAACAACAACAACAACAAGAGCAAGAACGACTTTCCATTTCTACAAATGGTGTTTCGCAAGGCGGATTCGGAGCTTAGGGAAGAGAAGGTGCCGTGGTGGATGAGGAAGACTGCTTCTATGTTCCCAATTTATGAGAATTCCAATGTGCTCTTGTCTTGGTTTGCCGGCAAGGAGGCTCTTGAGCTTGAGTCATTGAGGGATGAGGAGATCATAGGCGGCGTTTCGGCGACGATTTCTAGCTTCTTGGCCAAACCCCACGACAAGTTGTTGTGCAATGGGAATGGGAGTTTGGAGGAGGAGGAGAAGAACAAGTGGTATGAAGTGAAAGTGAAAAAGGTTTTGAAGAGCCAATGGGGAAATGATCCTCTCTTCTTGGGGTCTTATAGTTATGTTGCGGTCGGGTCGAGTGGAGATGATTTGGACAGAATGGCTGAGCCATTGCCGAGAATTGGAAGCCATGAATCTGCTAATTCACCTCCACTTCAGCTTCTGTTTGCTGGGGAAGCAACACACAGAACACATTATTCCACCACTCATGGAGCTTACTTTAGTGGTCTTAGAGAAGCCAACAGACTTCTCCAACATTATCACTGTGTCGGGGTTTAATGAATTTTAGGCCTTTTTTGCTTTTTTTTTTTGGAACATTTATTGCTATGATATTATTTTCATTTCCATCTACAATTTCTTTGTGTCTTTCTCTCTGTGAAGCTGGTGAGAGTGAGGGGAAAAAGAAAAAAGAAGTAAAATTAGGATGAGACACAGAAATTGGGGACATTTTTAGGTGTATTTTCATGCTGAACTAAAACAAGTATCCTTCTTTAAAAAATATATATATTGCCCCCTTTCTCTTTGTATGTGAGTAGTGGTATAGTTTTCTTTTCTGATTGAAATCTTATTATTAATCATCAAGCCAAAAAAACACGCTAGTGATTGTGTTTTTTTGACATTGGACTGTTTCAAAGTTTAGGAAGTACAAACAAACCCAAGTAAGCTTTGGATACCACCCACCCTCTCTCTCTCTCTCTCTCTCTACCAGGTGTTCTTGTTTTGGTTTTGGTTCCCTCTCTCTCTTCACCAGGTGTTCTTGTTTTGGTTTTGGTTTTGCCCAAAAGGACAGGATCCGACAAACCTGGCTCTTTCCAGCTAGGAGTCTCCTCAGCACTTCCTTTCCAGCTTATGGCAATTTGTGCTCTTGTATGCAAACAAAGCCCCTAAACACTTCCAACAGAGAATTCCAAGGCACCCTTTTGATGGAGATTGAAGAGCCCAAGCCATGAGACAAATTGGGACAATCAATGAGCTGGCCTAAGTTTTGTAATTCACATTGGAGTTGGAACATACCCACCCAATTCTTGGGTCCCATCTTTTTGTGCTTCATTGGGCTAAAGATGCGGGTCAATCAGACCACTAGACCACTACCAAATTGTCATTAACTCTACTACTAAAGGTAGTGTTGCTGTTAGGATACCTTTCATAATTTTTTCACCAAGCATGATGAGTTTAAGATTTATGAAACGTTTTGTTCATAGATTTATAACCATGCTTTATGACTCTGATTTTTAAAATTTAAATTTTTTATGAAAGAAAAATCCATGTAGAAAATAAAAAATCATGATTCAGAATTAGAGACGAACACTTAAAACAAACATCTCACTAATGTTCTAAATCTCTACTTTGAGGTCTCTGATGATATTGTGCATGATGCTAAGCTTGTGATGATGGAAGTGAAATTGATCCAATCGCTAGGAATGGACCAAGTCGTTTCCGATTTTTAGTGAACACATGAAATATGTGATAGATGAAGAGGATTGGGTTAAGATGAGGCCAATAATCTTTTTTTTTCTATAGCTAAAAAAAAATTGTATTTGAGTGTTATACAGAACCAGAGATGCTAATGTCTATCTTGGTTGCTTTTGCTAACTTCTTTTTTTTTTTTTTTTCTCAGAAATCCCTCTTGATCTGACCCGTCAAGGACCATACCACATTATCTTTGCACATTAGATAGGTGTCATGTGCCAGACACATACCCAAGAGGGGTTTTGATTTCTCTACAGTGCAAAACCATACGCTTTAGTAGAGACAGAAAATGATTGTCCACAATCAACACTAACAACCTAGGTATATAACAGGTACTCTGTCCAAACATGTTTATCTACCACATTAATCCACTCCCAGCCGTCGGATGGGAGATCCCGGGACTAATCAGTGGTTTAAGATGACCTCCAAGAGGATCCACGAGCCTTAGGGTCCGTTTGCTTGGAAGTATTTTTTGTTACGGTATTTTCTCTCAAACTTATGAATTGAACGGGACCAGGTGCCATTAATAAATGCCTCTGTCTGTATCTTTCATAACCATCAGAAGAACAGAGAAGATCATACGGATCATATGATCATCTAAAGGCTCTTCTATTATCTGCTCATCTTTTTATTGTGCTTGCCTTGGGTTGTTTTCCAGGCTATCTATTTTGCAACCATTGTATGGTCAAATCATGTGCAATTCATAGAGACTCTATTATTGTAAACATCCTTTTTTTTTTATAAATAATAATATTAAAAAAAAAAAAGAGGAAGGAAGTAGAATGGCCCACTTGCTGTCTCTTTTTGCCTCTTTGATGATATTGCGTATCACACAACGATCTGTGAACAATTCATTGTCTCATTCATAAACAAACAAATGAGAATCTCCATTCTCTAACACCTTCCCACCCCACCCACTGGCTAATCGAACATGTTAATTACTCAACTTGACCATCTTTTCCCCTCTAATCAATCATTACTCATATATAACTTTATTAATGATAGTGAATTATTGGTTAATGAATTCTGATTATCTAGAGCAAAGTTAAAGGTTTGAGAAGTTTTAGCCCAATTCTTAGCTCAAAGTCTTAAGCCATTTTATTTGCCTCGCTTTCTGTTTATTCAGTTTAGATGGATAAACTAAACCCACTTTGCTTTTTTTCTTCCCAATGTGAATCTCGTTGTCTTCCACCTCTGAATAACACTTATATTTTATCTTTAAAATGTCTAGCTTTTTTGACAAAACGATTTGCGCTTGCTTTTGTTTTTTTTGGCAAATATTGGATTAGGAGTCCTAATGACGTATTAGCAGCTGTCTTCTCTGCTTTATTCTTTCCAAATGAAAGTAGCTTTTTCTAATCCCTAGAGAACCAATGATGTCCGCAGAGAAGATGGCTGATTTAAGAAAATTATCATATTGGTATCTAACACGTTGCTTTAAAAAGGAAGGGAAATAATATAAATTATACTTTTATAGCCTTTAACTTTTTTTTAGTTGAATTAAAAGGAATCATATGAACAGTAGATGATGTACTCAAATAATTTATATTTTTTTTTGAGTTTGCATTACCGACTCATGTTTGCATTTGTCATGCAGTGGATTGTTTATATACTTTGCTCAACATTGTGAGAATAATTTGAGCTCAAAATCTTATTAAAAAAAAGAAGCTCAAAATCTTATTAAAAAAAAAAGAATGATGTTGCTACTCGAGCTCAAAATCTTATTAAGAAAAAGAACGATGTTGCGAGCTCAAAATCTTATTAAAAAAAAAGAATGATGTTGCTACTCGAGCTCAAAATCTTATTAAAAAAAAGAAGAAGGATGTTGCTACCCCATTAAATGATCAATTCGCGGTGGTTCATAGTCTTTAACTAAAATAACAGCCTAGTGACCTATCTAATTATTTTTTTAGTGAGGGAATCTATAGCGGTAGAGTGAGGGCAATACATAGGGTCTATAGAAGCTTCACCTTTTTCTGGAGAAACTGATTAAATACCACTTAATGCCCCAACTGAAATACGATCTTGTGTCCAAGTCCAACAATGACATTTTACAACAAATAATGCAAAAAAGCAACAACCAATATATATATATATATATACATATATGTATGTGTATATATATAGTCTTGGACCTGTCTGTCTTTGACAGCAAATTTCAAAAAACACCATCTTCTTTGGATTTGTCCTGCTGGTACAAATGGTCCAGCGCCACTGAACCAAGTTAGAAAAACTACCAGTAGAAAACAAAAATTTATTACCTGAAGTCACATTGGCTTTGTGTAGTTTCATGTAATTGTCATGGGAGGGGAAAAAAAAAAAAAAAAAAAAAAAAAAAAAAAAAAAAAAAAAGAAAGAAAGAAGAAGAGAGTTGCAGGTAATAACTAACAATAAGTTGGGGGGGTGTTGCAAGTAACTTGGGAATCGCATCAGACAAGGCTATTGGATGAATGGTCTATTAGTCGTACCATGTACCATCCTTTCGTGTTTCCCCTTCTTGGAAAACACCTATTCCTTTTGCACTTTTCTTGTTTGTTTTTGCTTTTCCTTTTACCCCTTGCCCTTTAGTGGTTAGTAGTTTCTCTCTCTCAGTTTTTTTTTTTTTTTTTTTTGTTTTTTGATTAGGAAGTTATACGTAGTTAACCCATAATTTAGAACTTGTTTTTTTTTTGTTTTTTGTTTTATGTTTTTGTACTAAGAAGTATAGAAACGTGACTATAGACACCTCACACGTTTAAAATTATCAGTATTGAGTCATAATTATTTACGTAAGAAGATAAAATGTGTCGTCTCAACCGCATTAAATGTTAATATGTTAAACCAATAATCCTAAATTGACCCAAACCAGTTGAGAGTAAACCTAATATTACTAGACTACCGGGGTAGTGTGTTTCTTTTTCGTTTTTTTTTTTTTTTTTTGGTTTTCTGATTAGGAAGTTATACGTAGTTAACCCATAATTTAGAACTTGTTTTTTTTTTGTTTTTTGTTTTATGTTTTTGTACTAAGAAGTATAGAAACGTGACTATAGACACCTCACACGTTTAAAATTATCAGTATTGAGTCATAATTATTTACGTAAGAAGATAAAATGTGTCGTCTCAACCGCATTAAATGTTAATATGTTAAACCAATAATCCTAAATTGACCCAAACCAGTTGAGAGTAAACCTAATATTACTAGACTACCGGCTTAGTCATGAGTTTTTTTATCAACTGAATGCATTGATTCTTCAAAAGGAAAAAAAAATAATAACAAACTCTATGAGTTGGCAAAACCCGAGTTAAGTGAGTCAATTTTTTGTGCCCACTTAGTGATAATTTTAGGGTTAATTTAGTTTGCTAATTTAAGTTTTTAATTCGAGTTAAAATGTAACTTTATACGGGAGTTTTTTATTATAGTAAAAAAGTTAAATGTGACGAATTCTGAAATTTTTTTTACTGTAATAAAACTCAAATTTTAAATTTGAATCGGTATAATAAACGAGACCTAATTTCAGCCTCCAGGTTTGTCCTAGTCCAATTGTGTTTCGGTCACGTTTTTGGATCCATTTAGTTGCAAACCAAACTTGATTGGGACGACTAAAAGAAAAAGATCAGAGTTTTGCTAATTGGTATAAAAGAATTGAAGATTAGATTAATGAAGTACCATTTGCTACGATCAATTACAAACACTGCTGTCCTTAAAAACTGCCCCTTCTTTTTTTTTTTTTACTTTCTTCTCCGTCCTTTTCTTTGGCAGATTGCAAGATTCATTGAAAATTCTTGTAGATTTTCTTGTTATACTTTAAGAGTCCTGAATTGACCTTCCAAGTTCGTCTTACTACGTGTCACTGTATAAGTGTTATATACACCTGCATAAGCACGTGACCATTTTAGACTGCATAGATCAATCATATACAAATAAACACACACACACACACATATATATATATATATATATGAGTTAATTTCAATAATAACACTTGTAAATAAATTATTATTAATTTTAACATTACTTTTATATATTTTTATAATTAGTATCGTCATGTTAATAAAAGTGAGACTATACTATTTTTATTTGAGTTAAAATGATAATTGTGCTCTATTTCAGTTTTAAAGCCTTGAATATATATTATGAAGCATTTTATAATTCAAATATTCAAAGTAGAAAAATGAGGAGGAGAACGTACGCGGGTGTGCACAGAGACTAAGAAAACCCAACGACTACCACTGTCTACCACCTTGAGCACCGACAAACCCACGACAGTGAAAACCCACGACATCGAGAACCCACGCAATCACGCGACGAGAACCGACGAACCTTCGCCGGAGAAATCAACGCCTAAACCTCTTCGTCGGAGAAGAACGAACCGAGGAAACCTCACCCTCTTCGCTGAAGAAATCAGCCACAAAACAGATGAGGTCAATGGCGGATTCCAAGACAAAGGTGAAAACTTTGTTGGCTTTTCTTGTTTATTTGTTTTTTTTCTTATGTATTTATTGTTTTATTTTCTTTTACCATTTTCTGTCATCTTAGAAGAAAAGAAAGGCTTTGGAAGAGGAGATAAAAGCAGATAAAGTTAGTTATTTGAAAATTTTAGGGGTCATTGGATTGTCATTGTGCTACTTATTTAGTCTGTGACTCTACCTGATAGCCGGTCATATCATTATGACCGCTTGGTAATTTTATTATGACCGGTCATAAGACATGCACATTGTGCGGTCATAGTAATATGACTGACGGTCATAATTACTATGACCGCCCATTAGGCAGGCAGGTGCATAGTGCGATTGCCTGATTGATGAGCCCGCGGTCATAGTATTATGACCCTCGACCATAGTAATGTGACCGCACAATTGTGAGGCTCATAGTGCGACTGCCTGTTTGATGAGCCTGAGGTCATAGCATTATGACCTAGGGTCATAGTAATGTGACCGCACAATTGTCAGACTCTTAGTGTGTCAGTCATAATACTTTTTTATGGGATGACCGTCGGTCATAGTACTATGACCGAATAATTGTCAGATTTTTAGTGTGCCAGTCATAGTACATTGGTTAACAACTTTATTTACTTTCTTTTTTTTTGTATTTATTGTTTTTTTTTACCAATTTTTGTCATCTTAGAGGAAAAAAAAAACTTTGGAGGAAGATAAAGCAAATACTAAGAAGGTCAGTTAACAATTACAGGTAGAATGTGACATCATAGTCAGACGATATCTTCACAGGACCTTCTCCATCTTCAACAACATAACTTAAGGATAAACTTTTTCCTTGTAGCTGAATCCCAAGCACATTTCTCACCAAATCTATAAGACCAATATAAGTTGTGTTGGTGGGGACCAATATCCTATTCATTTCACAACTGACGTATCTCGAAGCATGGTCCCAATGTCCATTGTACTTGATGAAGACGTTCAATCCAACAGTCATTCTTAAATAATTTTAAAAAGAATAACTGTTAGTCAACATGCAATTACTCTTAGTCGGCATAGAGTCAATAGAAATGACCAGTCATAACACTGTGTAATGGCCGGTCATAAGGCAATCATAGTGTGCCAGTCATAACACTATGACTGCCTTATGGACGATCATAATGCTATGACAGGACTATGACCGATCATTTTGACTCATATTGTTATAAATTGACTCATAAACAATGACTCATACTGTTATGACTGATTGGTCATAGTATTATGACCAGACATATAACACTATGAGTCACAATACTATGACTCCCAAGGTCAACTATGTCTTTGACGTGGTGATCGTTACAATCAGTTTACATATCAATAATAAACCATCCAAAATCTCAAATTAACGAAGGATAGTATCAATTCTTATCACATTAAGTTCAACCCAGTCATGTTTTTCGAGTTCTATGTACTAAGTCTCCCGAAAAAATAAATTTAAAAAGAAAAAACAAAAGAAAACAAAAAAATTGTGTGCAAACCTCAATCTGGTGCACAACCGGAGTATTGCCGACGAGGAAATGAGGGCGTAGGGAAGAGAGAGACTGAGTAGAGAGAGAGGCCAAACTTGAGAGAAAGAGAGAGAGAGAGAGAGAGTTGAGAGTCTCATTGAGGTGCTTTTAAATGATAATTTTGACCTAAGTCATTTTACTTCACACTGCTGACATGACAATGCTAGTTGTGAACGTATACAAAAATGATGCTAAAATTAATAATAATTTATTAAGGAGTGTTATTATTAAAATTAATCCTATATATATATGTGTGTGTGCGTGATAGTCTAACGGTAATCACACACTTGATTTTTAGTTCATTACAAAATATAAAGTGTAAATCCCGCACCCTAATTTAAATACAGATGTATTCCTAAATTAGAGAGGGGGGAGGCAGGGAGGGAGGGAAGGAGGGAGAATTGTTAGAATATAGAAATCACAAGTATAGACTTAGTTTTTAAGTACCTTAAGGTCTGAAAAACATTAAAGCAGAATTAGGGGTTTAATTATATGTACAAAACAGACCCTTCGATTTTCAAGGGAATTTTAATCTGACACGTTATAAGACCATTCAAGTTTGTACAATCCCCAATTATATTGCAACATCATGACCTACGCCCAAAATTTGTTCAGACGAGAAGCAGACATTAGGAATTTGGATGGGACACTCCAAAATCCTTTCTAAACAGAATATAGCCCATTATCACTTTAGGACAGTTCTTGGATCTGCTATACTTAAAACTTGTGGTTCTTGGCCAACTTCTTATATAAATATCAATTCTACTAAGAACTATGATTTTACCATTTGCTAATTCTTCACCTCAAATTTTACTCATATTCTGTTGCACTTGGTCTGCAATATAGCAGAAGTAACCTTGGTTTCTTAGGATGCATAAATAAAAGAAAGAAAAGATTTGGATGTCCCCAAAATGAAAAGTTGTAAGAAGAATATTTTCCCTACAAAAACACAAATGAAGGTGAAAGTTCTTTACAGTTAAATACTAGAATGATTGTGTCTGTGAATTGATAGTAATGGCAGACATTTCATATTTACCTTTTTTTCCCCCCTCATTTGTTCTTATTATTACAGCGCAACGAAAGAACCATTTCCTTATACTCAGTGTCCCCATCAACTTTCAAAAAAGATTGAAATCTTTAGCAATAATCCATGCATGTTTGTCCCTTAGCTCAGCTATGGTCAAAATATGTGTGCCACTGAGATATTTTACACTCATCATGACATGATCTTTTTTCCAACAAAAATTCATCAATCCTTTTGTATTGTCCTTCTCATCAAAGAAATCCCAGTTGGATCACCACCTTGCTCTTCAAACACAACCAATAGGTTACCTTTCGGGCGCAGCCATGAGCGCGGGACGTGGTACCTGATATCATAATTCACAAGGTTCATTAAACTTGTTACATGGGACATTTTTTGGCACATTGTAATAAATTGCATTGTATTATAATTTAGTGCCAGTATAGTTCACTTTTTGGTATCAGATATATTGATTGATAAGAAAGATGAAAGATGTGCCATTTCACCATTTCTGGGAGGCATCTCCGCAACCACGTAGGCATTTGTTTTCAAGGAAGGTTCCGGAGTAACTGCATTGACTGCAGCCACCGGATGCTTTGTGTGCAGGCCAGTGCCGTCCGATGCTTTGACCATTTATCCATATTTGACCTTTTCCCATGCTGCTCATATCTAGAGCTAGTGGATCTTTGCCTTCTGGCGCATCAAATATGGTCTAGAAACATGACACCGTAAATTAAAGATTCCTATTAGAACTTGGAAATTTTGAATTTTCCGAGTCATGAACAGGCATTAGTTGGCTTAGCAATGGGATGGTTTTCACCTTGTACCATGTTAAGGCCTGCTCTTTACGCACTGATGATCCTTTAGCCCACTTGACAGAGGAGCTTCCCTTGAATGAATACAGGCCTAATGTTTCGCCTTCTAGACCAGTCTGCGCAGAGTCAGAGCCAAAAGCAAGTGATTAACTTGCATATGTTATATTTAGTATGTATTATACGTTATATTTATTCTCACAAACGTTATATTTACTATGTATTATATGCATTTTTTTTGTTGAGTGTGTGAAGATTATTTTATGAGAGCCGTAAGGTATGCGATTCTCTTGTAATCTTTTTCTTCATCAACGTGGATGTCACTCTTATACTAAGTAAGGTTGAATCGCTATATATCTTTGTGTGTGCTTTCTCATCTTTCTTTTATATTATTGCTAACGCTGGTTAACAAAGGATTAGAGCTATAATCCGTTGCATTTTCAACAAACATTTTCTTGACTTCCAAGTCTATTCTCTTGGATTATTTGTATTAGCTCACACAATAAAGAATACTTCAAAATTTTCCAATTTGCTGGCTTGCTGCCATGATCAAAGGGAAAACACAAAGAAGAAACCTTTTTCTCCTTGAACTTCCTTAAATATCTAATAGAACATTTATCAGCAAAAAAAATCCTAAGGTGACAAACCTTATAGGACCACTTCCATTTAGAGAAGTCCAATGTTCTCCCACTTAAGCCCTCCAATGTCACTGGCCCAAGAACACCAACATTCCATTTCTCAAAATGCAGGCCAACATTCTGAAATTGATCAATTATGAGAGTTTGAGTAGAGAAGACTAAGATATATATGACATGAAAAGTGCCTAGTAAATCCAATAGAATACTCAAAGGAATAAGCATATTGGAGATATGTAAACCGACCGGGAGACCAACAGTGACACTTAACAAGGAGATCTTGTTAATACCAGCTTTCAAAGTCACCTTGTCACTAAACTTTAACTTAGGATTTGCAAGTCTCCCATAAGCAGTCCCTGCCAATATAATACAAAATGATAAGTAAAACAAAGAAATGTGCTTAATGTGTTTCATCGTTGACTTACTCTAAGCTAACCTGATAATTCACCATTGATGAAAACTTGCAAAGCATGGCCTGCTGATGAAACTTTAAGGATAGGAAAGTCTCCATAATTTAAAAACCCGTCATCTTTCCTTATATTGACACTGTTGCAGCAAGATATTACTCTTAATTGATTTGCATTGAAAAAAAAACCCAACAAAATTCATGTAAAATTGCTTACTTTGTTGTGTACCACAAATAATCTGAGGTATCTCTGGTAACATTTAGTTGTTCCAACAATCCATGAGCCACAAATGAATTCATGTCATCTGTGGAGGGAACTCCTTCAGTGTATGATTCCCAAGAGAATTTCTTTGCAAACTCCATCTTCACATCTAAGCTTGCAGCCCTAACCTACAATACATACATCCAAACTAAACATGTGGCACACTAAACTTCTTTGTGTTATTATTGTCACTTCTTCTCATGCAAAGAGATGTAGAATGTTATGAGTGGTAAGAATATTCTCACGTGCGGAAGCTGACTAATTATTTCTCATGTATCATACTTTGTGTTGAGCTGTGTCGAGCCTAATTATACTGTACACTTGTATTAGTATGACATAATATTTTTGTGCTATAAAAGGGGTTTTTGAGGGCAGCTGTTTCTTGTGAGATTGATAGAGGAGCCAAGCATCTCATACGATGATTTGAGAGGTCTAAGATCATATTCTACACTTTATTTAATATACAGTGAAAATCTGCACCGATAAAATAGACGTAGCACTCACATTTAGAGTGAACCACTATAAATCTCGTATGTGCTCTATTTATCGTTTTTCATTGCCTTATTATTGCTCTATAAAATATCAGAGATTAGGTTGTAACTCCTTACATACTTGTTGTTGGAAAAAATGGCTTATTAAGCCATTTTAAAGGCCCATTTTGAGGCCCATGTTTGAAAGGGGCCCAATAGGTTTTGAGACGGGTCTCGATGGATTTGCGTTCTTCGTCACGAGGAGATCGAAATCAAGTATTCATACACTCAAAATGGATTTTGGGTGAATAAGAAATTGATGGTCTAAGTATTGTTCCTAAAATGGCATATGTAGAAGGAAAATTGCAAAAGTCCCACATTGGCTAGGAGGGAAGCCAATGTGGTGTTTATAAGAGATTGCACTTTGAAACCTAGGTAAGCATGTATACTAGAGAGGCTCTCTCACGCGCAGGGGGGGGGGGGGGCGAATCACGGGCCCGGCGGGTTTGGGGCCTAATGTGTGCGGACACGAATGCTGGACCGAAAAACCCGTTCCGTGCGAGCTTACTTTTGCGATTTTTCTTTTGCTCTAGCCAAGACTTTCCAGCTTCCGTTTGGCATAAAGCAATGATGGTTAAAAACCATAATGAGACCTTAATGGTGATCAATGGAGGCAAACCGAATCAAGCTTTCATGGCTTCGGTTTTTCATCATCAAAAACTGAATTACTAGCCAGAATGTGGCCAGATTCACCATGGGAAATCAAAAAACGTTTTGGCTGGTTTTAATCACCATTATTCCGGGAATAAATCTGGGTTATTACACCATAATGTCTTGGTGTAACACCCAGATTTTGGAGCCTATATAAAGGCCAAAACTCCACATGATAGGAACACAATTTCTCACAATTCTCTTCTCCTCTTTTCGGTTCTCTCTCTGTCTTGGTTTGTTCCGGATTTCCTTGAGTAGTTCTTGTAGTTCGGTTTTGGTGATAGAGGAAAGATCAAGTTCTAGTTCGCCGGACGGTTCTGAAAGTGCATCGAGCTACCGTCGTTGTCGTTGTATCCTGGGAGATGGACGTCCAACGTAACCTCAAGCACACGCCGGAGGGGACGAATCTATTTTAAGGACAACGTGGTTCACGTGCCTCGACATTCATACAATTCCGTTTTCCGAATTCCATAGAAAGGTTGATTTCGGGTTGTAACAATTTTTCATTATTTTGTTATTCCTTTATTTTCTTGTTCTTCTTTGTATTTTCTATTATATTATCTAACACTTGTCATGTTCTAGCCAAAGAATTCAAGTCTGAATAACACGTTTATATATAAGCCAAAAGAAGCGTAAACATAAGCAGCAGTGTCCTAAAGAAAAATAGTAGAAAGCAGTTTTGTCTTTTCCTTACCCTTGCAGTGTTGAAAGTTGCTTCCTGGCAGTGTGGAAGAATGCTGATGGACCAAGGAGGAAGGCCATATTGTCTTCCTCTGAAGGTCACGTTAACAAAATATTGAGGGTCATAGTTTGCCAGGAATGCAGCACAAACCCCAGATTTGGTATTGAAAACATGAGCCTTGCAAATGAAAGAAACCGAAAAGAAAGGAATTCTCAATTTGAGTATAATAAGAATTGTAATTTTAGATAATTGACTGTAAAGTACAATTTTACAGTTTAGTCATTGTTAAGTTAGGAAACTGAATAGTAGAATACCTCTTGTTTTCTCCCAACGGACGTTCTCACGGGGTTTGCAGAAACTAAGGCTGGTTCGCATAGTCTAATGGTTGTGTGCAAGTCTCTTAAATGACTGTGCTTTGGTTCCCTTGTTAGTCCTGACATTAGCATAAAGGAATAAACTCTTCATGATAGTTAGAAAATACACATTACGAGAGACGTCCTAATATATTCACAAGTAAGCCAATTTTCATGTCCAGAGATACAATATGGCACTCACAATTAGCAGATGCGGTGTTATCTGCTAAAGGTAGTTTGTAAAATTCACATGCCTATCCTAGAGTGCAAGGAAAATTTGTTTTTCTAAAATGCCCTTTATGTGTGTTTCACTTGAGATGTAATGAACGATAAATTAGTGTAAAACTAACAAGTAATTTCTAAGACGGTGAAGGACCATCCATTTGTGCATCTCACTGCAAGGCTATATATACTTATATTCAGGAGAGAGAGAGAAAAATGTGTACTTGTGTGTGTCTTGAATTTCTTTTCCATCATAAATCATTAGAAAGGCTAGTTATCACCCATGATGACTATCACCACTATTTTTTAACTGGTCAAAGATTGACATGTAAGATCATGCAGGACCTTGTGTCATAATTAGTGGGTCCCAAACGTGACATGTGAATTTGTGATTGGTTGACATGGTGCGGTGACAATTAGTAAAGGAGCAATGCTATAGGGCCTTAGTGGTGCTTAGTACCACCCACTAATAGAAGGTGGGTCTCGCAGTGTGGAACCCACAAGTGGGGTTCATCTTCTATGAGTGATGGTGTTTAGCACCGGTGGTGCCCCTAAGCATTTTTCTTAGTAAAGCTAAGTAGTAATTTCATTTGACAAGTTTGAAACAAAGGCCTACTATGATAATTGTAGTAATAAAATAGGTTTTAAACACCAATAAAACTTAAACAGTTCATTTAGCCCAATGGGCTACACAGCATAGCTCTTGCTCTAAATATCATATCCATGTGCAACTAGGTCAAATGTGGCATGAAACACCTACTTTTTCTATCTAATCTAGTTATTATACAGACCCTTTAGACAAAATAGCAAGAACTAAAGTAGATTGTTATAAATCATCACCTACCATATTCATCAAGTGGTGCATCATAGTCATAGCTAGTGGCAATGAATGGGCCACCAGCTGTCCTACCAAAATTGGTTCCTCCATGATACTGAAAACAAGAAAGAGATAAAGAAAAAAAAAATGAAACCTTTACATATACATTGCAATAAATATGTATTGAATAAGTTTTGTCCCCCTTGAATAATTGAATGGATCAGCTTACCATATAATAGTTTATATATGAACCCTTGTTCTGTATGAATCTTGTCACTGCAAATGCCAAGTCTTCTACTGGTCTATAAGGTGCAGGACCACCAAACTTCAATAGCCTGGATGTAGACAATTGAAAACTAATGAATGCAAAATCCAAAAAATATATATGTAGAGAATGAGAAATTGTTGTCTGTACTAGTTAAAAATAAAAAAAAATAAAAAAAAAGACACCAGGTTTTTACCAGCCTGTCCATGCTTCTGTCCACATTTTGGGTTTATTGTCCCGGTTAGGTAAGAAGTTCTCACAATAGAAACCATTGCAGGAATTTATCTGCATACCAACAATGAAATAACTAATGAGCTTTAAAGAGGCAACTACTTCTACGGTTGTAGTAAATTAGACTAGACTGTGTTTTGGTAAATTTATATTTCTTAACCAAAAGAAGGGTTTTTTTTTTTATTTTTTATTTTTTATTTTTATGTTAACACTAAGTTGAGTTTATTACTATTGGATCAAGGGCATCTCCTTGCTTGCACATGACCCATGGTACTTCAGTTTTGAGCCCCACAGCCATGTTTGCTGACCATCTTGCATAAGATTTGCCAGCATCACCAAATGAATTTTCCACTATTTCATATTCATTCTCAATCTGCCACAAAATTGAAAGCATAATTTTGGACAAGTTTAGAATCATAACAACAATATTTCTAAAACAGCAAAAATAAATCATATAAGCTCTGCAAAAAAAAAAAAAGGAGGAAGAAGAAGAAAAGAAACTGGTTTTGATACCTGAGACAGAATAATGGGACCTCCTTGAGGTTCAAACAGGTTTTCTGACTTCATCATATTTACAATCTTTTGTGTGAACTTTTCCATTGCAGCCTTCAACATAGTTATATGGTACTTAAGTTTACCGCATTCCTAACAAAATAATGAACTAAAGACATGGAAAAAGAACTGAAAGTTATCTACCTTAAAAGGCTGATTATCTGTTCTAAACACAATACCAGGAACATACTTCAGCCATACAGGAAAACCCCTGATTGCAAAACTGGCTAATTCAGATAAAATTCAAAATATATATAAAAAAAGAAACATCATCAAAGCCTAAACTTTTGAATACTATAAGCATTACCCAAAGTTCCATTCAGCACACACATAAGGCCCAATGCGAAGATGAACATAAAGACCTGCTTTTTGTACCAATTTGATGAACTGAACTAGATCATACCTTCCCTCAAAATAGTACTGAAGAAACCAAAAAAAAAAAAAGAAAGGACAAATGTTATAGGCACTGTTGGAATAGAAATTAAGTACTAGTAAGTGAATTTTGAACCACCAAAGAAAAAAAAAAAAACAAAAAACAAAAAATGTATGTGAATCACTTTTCCTGGAGAAGGCTCATGTCCATTCCAAAACACATAGGTCTGTATGACATCCAACCCTCCATTTTTGGCCTTCTGAATAAGGTCAGGCCACATCTGAACCCATCAAACAACACACATTAACAATATATAAAAGCAATAACACATAAAAAGAACTAAACCATGAAAATATTCAAGAACATTATCCAAAAAAAAAAGAAAAAAAGTGAACCCATTTATCCAAATGCATGCATACCTCAGGAGTGCTTCTTGGGTAGTGAATGGAACCAGAGATAAGTATTCTTCTTCTGCCATTGATGATAATAGCTCTATTGTCATAAGACACTCTGGCTTCCACTTCAAAAACCCATGACAAACAGATTATTACCAACAAAAAAATCATCTTCTTTCTTAAAGCTGAAGCCATACTGACTTCTTAAAGCCTTACTAACAGAAAGAAAGAAAGATGAACTTTTGACTTTTTTTTTTTTGCCTCCTTCAGTTTTCTTTCTTATATTTTGCTGAGCCCTTAACGGCTTTTATACAAGCTAAGAAGCTTCCAAACATCTTATTCTTTCTTTTGCCCGAAAATCTAGAAAAGAAAATGTGTTTGATCAACTAAAATTAGTAAGAAATGAGTGAACACGTTTTTCTTTTTTCCTCATAAATGACGGGCCAAGACTTTTACCCGTCCATTGTGATTTGTCTTTTAACTCAGTTATTTAAGCTTTCAAGCAACAAAAAATATGCGAAATTAGAAAAGTTTCGAGTAAACTTATATAAATATCAGATTCCTACCTATCAATTATTAAGTTCTTGTTCACCTTCCAAAAGTTGAACGAGGGAATGTGAGAGGGGACAGTTTAACAAGATATGCTATTATTACTGCAATATTATGGAAGATGTAATTCTTATTCCTTCAGGAAAAAGTAATTTTTACTTTCTGAAAAGAGTAATTTAACACTAAAATCATTTTTCCAATAATAAGGTTGTAACTTGTATGACAACGTTTGTTTTGGTTGGTGACCACTGACATGTCAAAGGAATGTCGTTTCTTTCTTAAACGATATAAAATTTTAAAAACAATCGTCGTTTAATCATGTAAAACGACAACGCATTGCTATATGGATATGTACCAAAAAAGTTCCTTTGAACGACATCCAATTACGCAACAGAAGCGCATGTCGTTTTGGAATCTAAAGATAGTACATTTACAGCACAAACGACAGGTAAAAGACAGCGGATTTTGCCTGAAAACGGCATATTTTTACACAAAGCAAACTCCTAAAAGATGAGGACATTGTTTTGTTTGTTTTATTGAATGAAGATAAAGATGACGAAATCTTGTTTACCTTAAAGGAGTGCACACTTTTACGGAAAACGACATCGTATTCTTAACGTGTCGTTTTTATTCAAACGGCATCACTTTCAAGTTATAACGCGTCATGTCTCCTCAAACGACATCAAACTGTGCAACTAGAAGGACATCCCGTTTAATGCATGAAACAATCACATTTAGCAACGGCGAAATTGTCTTACAGTAAGGGGAAAAAAAAAAAGCTTTTCTAGATATGTCGTTTTTATTCAAACGGCATCACTTTCAAGTTATAACGCGTCATGTCTCCTCAAACGACATCAAACTGTGCAACTAGAAGGACATCCTGTTTAATGCATGAAACAATCACATTTAGCAACGGCGAAATTACAGTCTTACAGTTCGGGGGAAAAAAAAAAAGCTTTTCTAGATATGGATATCAAACTTCTGAAAGCAAAGACATGTCATCTTCGTGAAAACGACGTGACATTATGCAATAAGAACAACATTACAATAAACGACAACAGACTTGTGCAAAAATTTTAGAGGTAGGGATGGTAATGGGGCGGGACGGGAAATGATTTACCATGCCCATTCCCACCCTCTAAAATCATCCCCATCTCGGGCGGAGTCGGGGATTCTCTGTTGGGAGGTGTTTTTTATACCCGTCTCATTTTTATAAAATGTAATTAAGCATTTCAAAATTATTGTGACTTAAATCAAAATAGAGTATAAATTCAATATAAGATTAGACCGAAATGAAAGGTTACTCAATATAAACTAAATTCAAAATATATGAAAAAAATAGTAATAGAGTCAAGAAAAGTCTTATTAAAAATAATAATTAATATATATGTAAAATGTGTATGTATGTATGTTTATATAAAATATATTATATTATATATAACATATGTATATCGGGGTGGGAAAAGCTTCCTCCGTCCCCGCCCCGCTAAGATTTAGGGATAAGATTTTGTCCCTATCCCTGTCCTCATCCCTGATTATTATTCTCCATCCTTATTTTATTTAGTGCGAATCCCCACGGGATCCCGTCCCCACGGGGAATATTGTCATCCCTATTTAGAGGTATGAACTTCTGACCACTGAACGAAGTGTCGTTTGTTTACTCAAACAACAACAATGTCGTTTTAAAGTTAGACAAGTCTAACGAATAATAAGTCATTTTTCTATCATGGATCAGCACAAACTCTTAAAACAAACTTTAATCCAACATGTCGTTTCTTTTTATTTTTCATTTAAAAATTGTGGAAAAAAGAAAACAACTGTATAGCTATTATTTAGTTTTAAACTCAAAATTTCATTGAATTTCATTAAATTAACATATTTTGGTTATGACATAATTACAATCCTAAAAATCAACAGTTTAGTTAATTAATCATATTTTTTTTATGATTTTCCCTCTAATTTAGCACACAATTCTCAAAAATTAATCAAAAGTTTTAGGATAATTGGCACCATTAATCCCTAACCTCTTTAACAGTGACACTTAGGTCTCTCTTTTTTTAATTTTGATGAAAATGTCCTTAAACTCTACAAATGTTGGCAATTAAGCCCTTTCCGTCTACTTCTATTAAGTTTTTGACAGAACTCGTCACGTGCAAAACATGTGCTCCAATTTAGAAGGGAATATTGGTAAAATAATTTTTAGTTTATAGTTTAATTGCAAGAAAATGTTGTAGGTCTCAAAAACTTAAAGAAACCCATAATTAAAAACTGAAATACTCATCTCAAAACGTTTATTAACTATATATTAATAGAAAAAAATTGATCTTTGCCGACGACTACTAGCTAAGCGGAGGTGAGCTGATCTGATCGAAGGAGGTGAGCAAATCTGATTAGAGGAGGAAATCAACACACAACGACGGCGCGGGGGCGATAACGGTGCTACGAGCGAGGAGGACTGTAATGACTGAGAAAATCTCAGACTTTAAATAATACAATTTATATATTTAAGCCAAGAATTTTCCCTAGAAAATATTATGCTATATTTTGTGACTGAAGGATTTATAGAATTAATATCTGTATTCTTAAATTTTGTAGCAGATTTCATGCTAAGTTCATGTTGTACGATCAAGTAAATTCGACCAATAAATTCTCACCGTATTTTAAGGCGGAAGAATTTTCAGTATGTATATAGTTTGAGAATCTTAATTTCAAGAATTTAGAATCTCCAAGCACAGCACGATATTAGTAGCGTATAAAAAAACGCTCTGTCATTTTAAAAGAAGAGAAAATTCTTAATTGTCGGACAGCTAGGTTGAAGTCACAAGATAAATACTTATAGTAGAAGGGTACAATGTGAGCTCGAGAGTTGACACCGTAAAAAATAATGTCATTCTCGGGATATAATGCAGAAATTTAAATTTAGAATTTGTTTAGTCTACAATAAATTTCAAGACTTGAAACATATCGAAATATTGCGCAAGTATAAATTTAATGTGATATCGAAGTAGTCGGGGATTAATATTGAACTGTAAATAAGTAGTAGAAAAGGAACCGTCTGAAACTAGAATTTCCTGTCGGCTAAGTACTTCCTTACAGTCAGTATAATTTTTAACAATTTTAAAGGAAACTTAAGAGAGTAGACAAAAATACAAGGGGTAGGTTAATGTGTAGAATTGGATGAGGTGTGATGATGGAAGATGAAGAGTACTCATGATTGTTTTTTTTCCCTCTCTTTCTTCACTTGGCCGGCCATGCTTAGGGAGTGTATAGCAAAAATTTTGGTTAGTTGAGTGTGGTAGAAGACTTCATGATGAGATGAATCAAATTAACTATTTGACAAGAATGCTTACTTCACTTCTCTCCTGAAGCATCCAAATCGGCCAAGCTTAAGGTGTTTTAAGCAAAGTTTTGATTAATTAAGTTGGATACAAAGGCTTGATTAAAAGCTAAGAGGGGATTAAGCAAAGGGCTATAAATACTAGATCATTGGTGTAAGCAACATTTTCTTCTTATTTGCTCATTCTTCTCTCATTTTCCTACAAACAAAAACCGGCCCTAACTCTCTCTCTTATGCTCTCTCTTTAATTTTTCTTCCACTCCCTTAAATACAAATACTAGCTTAAGATCAAGAAGGAGAAGGAGGATCAAAGTGTTCTAGGAGGAGTTTAACCAATGATTTTCTTTCCTTAAGGGTATAAACTCTAAAACCTTTCTCTTCTATTTTCTTTTCTAGCAAAGTTTAAGTTTGAGAATCCATTGATGTAATTTGTGGTTCTCAAGGAAATAAGTTTGTAATAAGGGTGTGTGAGTTTAACGGTGGTTTGGTGAGTTTTGAGGTTAGTTTGATTAGTATTATGTGGTATGTTTATGTTTGGTTTAAGTTTGCTTATTTTGGGTTGGAGGAAAAAAATTTTGGTTACTTTGAACGTGAAAATAAGGACCCTACAGCAGGATTTTTCAGTGTTTCAAAACTTAAACTTATAGTTCTCGATGTTTTGAACGTTTTTCTATGACTGTGATAAAACTCAGTTTTAATTCTAAAAGCAAGTTTTAAACCATTTTTCAAAAACAGTACAGGCTGTCCAAAACAGTTTCGGAAAAACAAACTGGCAGTCACTGTTTCAGCCAAACGAGGCCTTTAGAGGCTTAATTTTAGCTTTCTTTGAAAACAACAATTTTAGATCTCGACGAGAGAAAGAATTTTCATGAAGAACAGATTTTTAAATCTGACTCTAAGATGCAGTAAAATATAGATTTCAGAAACTGCACAGTTCTAACTAAACAAAACTAACACAGTATTGGTTTTTAACAAAGGGTTATCGAAGAATCCGAGATATGATTTCAGTAAAATACTATGGTGTTAGACCTCATTTTAATGGAAATATTCGTGAAGAAAGTTTTCAAGAAAAATAGTTTCTTTTAAAAACTTAATAGTTTTTCGAGCAAAACATCCTGACGGGCACGTACGAGCCCAACATGTTAGGTCCTTAGAATTACAAAGATTGGATGTGGGTCCAACACCCACATTAATTCAAGAGACCCCATTTAAGTCTAAATATCAACGGTCTAAGAGTTAGAATGCCGTTACTAAGGGTGTGTTTAGTAAGGGGATTCGTACCCTGATTCGAATCATAGTTCATGGTTCGCTACAGTGTTTTCTCTCACAAAAAATACACGTAAATAAAAAATGGTTCTAATCCATGAACCAAACGTATCCTAAATCTCTAGGCTAAATTGGGCCTTAGTGATAGAACAAGTCCAATAAGGTAAATTATGGAGAATAAGTTACTAGATTGGATAATTGATTTCAACCTAGACATAAGTATGTTAAGGACAATTAAGAAAAATAAGATTTTAAGGATTTAATAAACTGATCCTTATAGTAAATTATCCTTTAGTAAAGGAAAGGAATACATGCCTTAAGTAAAGGGCTAGGTTTCCTTCATAAGCTGCTAAAATAAAATAGCAAATGACAGATAATCTCACACTCTCAATGGGAGTTCATTTTCAGAAGTAAGCAAGTAAGAGAATAGGCTGTTTGGCGAAAAGTGGATTCCAGCTCTGTAAATCAGGTAAGTAGGAATCTCACCTACAATATGAATATATTTTAAATAAAAAGTTACACATGTTACATATGTATGTTTATGCTTTAAGTATTGTATGCGATGCCATGTCATACTACATACACCTTAATAAGTCAAGTGAAACTTATAAGAATAATCTCAGTTGAGTGCCGTACCAGCATCTGAGAGAGAGGTGACTCAGGCTCCGCAAGGGAGAAGAAAAAAAATATAATAATGTCCTCTGAGAGGGAGGCATTCAGTTCAGTTATAATCACGGTGTCGTGGAGGACCTTGCAAACCCTCACGTCCCGATGATTGCGCGCAAGTGGTACGAGCACTCGGGTACGAGCACTCGGGCCCATCAGTAAGAAAGATAATATCAGATAATAAGAATTTGATAAGACATGATCATAATTAAGCATAATTGGCTCATGCATATTTATTCATGTGTACTTACAATTATTTTGCAAGAGATAGTTCCTACTTGCTGAGTGAAAGCTCCTTCAGATATGTTCATGTTGTAGGTAAGAAATCTATTAGCAATTCTTGAAGGGCAATGACGAATGGCGGGCGAAGGTGGAGATGAGAATGGATATCGCTCACACTTAAATTTTCCGCAGTAAGTTTAAGTAAAATCATGTATAAGTATATATGATTCAAAGGTTTCAACCAAGTATGTTTAAAAAGTATATGTACATATGTATGTTAAGAGAAGTGAGGTTGTAGCTAACAACCCTAGTCTTGAGTATTTAAGTTTTAGAACGTTGCAACAGTGCATGCAACAAACAAATAAATGAACTTTAAACATGACGATTTAAATGATTGATTTTGAAAGGACTTTAAGAAGTACTTGAATTTAAGATTTCTCACGAAATTTGTTTTAAAGTCAAATTAGATGGTCCGATTGTATTGGCTAGTTTTAAAAAAGCTTTTAAAGAGTATTTGAAACAAGAGTTCAAACGTCACTCAGTTCGAAAGATATTTTTAGAAGGTTTTATCTTAGTTGAAATTAAGAAAAGCTTTAAGAAATTTAGTGATTCATTTTTTGAAATTATTGTTACGATTTATGAAATTATTCATTCTTATATTTAAAAAAAAATGTTCTGTAAATTTTAAGAAATCCCAATAAGTACAAGTTAATTTCAGCTACAGTGGCGGCCTCCTAAGACGGTCGTCACAACGACTCCAGAGAATAGGACGTCATTGGAGGTGAGAACGTTGGACAACGGCGACACTGTGCGAGCGTGAGTGTGGGCAGTGGACGATCATGGGTTTGGGAGAGGTGACGGCGACGGGGGAACATAAATTGATCTTTGCAGGAACTAACTAAGCGGAGGAGAGGGAGAGGGGTGGAGGCGATCGTAGGCCTGGACAATAAGAATAAAGTTATTAATGGGTTCCTTCATTGAGAATCGTACTTTCTTGCATCTTAATCAACAAGCAAGCAAGCTATATGAGTTCATTATTTAAATAATCATCAATAAAAATTCTACATAAACTTGAGTAAATTTCATTATTTAAATTCTCTACTTTAAGGAAGAAGATTTTTCTATTTTTGGTGGAAAAAGTTAGTAATATTTCAGCTTACTCAAAAGAAAGGGCCTTTGATGTATTTTCTTGAAGATTCTTTATGTGGGTATGTTTAGATCTATTTTCAATATTCTAGGCAATGAGTGATCGCGGGTCTGGGCATTCTATTCTCATGTTGATTCCTCCTAACCAAACGCCACTTGAGGGGTTTTTTTTTGTTAGGTCAGAGGGTATTTTTGTCTTTTCATGGGAAAAAGACATGTGATGGTCACATGTAAGATTATGTTGTAAATTAACGAAAAGTATACAAAAATGGCTTAATTATCAACATTTGTAGAGTTTAACAACCTTTTCGCCAAAAAAAAAAGAGGGATCAAATTGTTACCTGTTAAAGAGGTTAGGGTTAAAGAGATTAGGGACTAATGGTGTCAGTTACCGAAAGTTTTATAATGTCACCTACTCTTGACCTAGTCTCCTGTAATATTATTGTTCTTTTGCATTTTTGAGTTAGAGTGACTTGAGTGATGATCTTGAGTTAAGTTTAAGTTATAACTTGAGTTGAAGTTGTAACTTGAGTTTGTGTTTAGATGTGCACATTTGAGTTATGATTTGAATTGAGAATCTTTTTGAGTTTGTATTTGAGTGGGTCAAAACTTAAATTTGTATTTAGATAGTATTTTAATAAAAACTCAATGGTGATGAAAATTTTTAATATAGTATATGGGTGAAGTTTTATTCATCTTTTCGTTGTGAATGCATAGAAAAAAATCATCTCAATCAGAATTAAAACGAAAAAAATATGACATTTTTAAGAATAGAAAAAATAATATTCATTAACTTGAGTTCGAGTTTATGAACTCAAGTTGAAGGAAAAACTTGAACTCAAGTTAAGCCTCAAACTCGAGTTCAAACTCAAATTTTATAAAAGAACATGAACTTAAATAAAATTGTAACTCGAGTTTAAATTTTTTTTTAGTTTTGTTGCAAAAGAACAACCCCATAACTTGTAAGAAAATAAATTTACTTTTTTATTTTTCTTTAATTTGTATATTTATTTGTATGTTTCTTAAAAACAAAAAACAAAACTGAAAATTACCATAAAGGACCCAAACCTTACCTTAGGTTTGGCTTCAAGGGTTGCAACATTTTGGCGCGAAAATCCTCCGAGCCCCGTCGTCTCCGATTCTCCCTCCGCCGCACAATCACCGGACAATGACCACCGTACGAGACTTAACCGACCTCTTCACGAGGCTCGCTTCCCACCTCGACGGTTCTTCTTCTTCCCATCACAATCTCCCAGAAGACGCCAACCGAGCTCTGCAACTCTCCGTCGCGAATCTCAACCGGTCCCTGAACCTCGACGACGATTCTAGGGTTAGGGTTTTGGACGCGGCCCTGTCGCTGATGTGCTTCAAAGCACCACAGGTTTTGTTTACTTCTTCAAGTTAGTCTTTTTCATTGATGTTCTTCTGTTCATGTCATTGGGTTGTTCTGTATTGTCGTTGGGTTGTTCTGTATTGTCGTTAGGTTTTCGATTCGGTGGTGAAGTACTCGGTGCAAACAATCGTCGGCGTTTTGTCGTCTTCGGTTGGATGCAAGGTCTTGCGGTTTCCGAAAGACGAGGTTTTGCTGATCGGCAGCTCGATTTCTGGCCGCGATTGTGGGGATTTGATCGAGGCATGCTCCGATGTTCTTGGAAAGCTTAAAGGACACCGTAGGTTTTTTCCCCCCTTAATTTTGCAAGTTTTCAATGTGTTGGTTTTGTCAAAATTGGAATATTGCATTTCACAATTGCGTACTCATGGTCTCTTATCGTTTATGGATAGAATTTAGACCAAAAAACAAGGAAATTTTTATGATACTTGTTAATGCAGGATTGAATAAAGTTCGACTTGCGATATGTGAACGTATCTGTTCAAAGACTTTATTTTACTTCTGAGATGTTGTTTTTTCTATAAACAGTGATTCGTTTTATTTATGCTTTAAATAGTCGTTTATGTCCGGATCATCTTAAGTTTGTAAATTGTATGCGTAATGCGGGTATGTTGCAGGTGAGCAATATGAAGATCTACTGTGTGCTGTTCTAAGGGTTGCAATTTCATCGTCTTCCTATCGATATCTATACCCGCCAAGGCCTATGCTTGATTTGAGATCAATTGATGCAAGACAAAAGACAGTTTCAAAGTTTCTCAGTACTTTTCCCAAGGGGTTTTCCCTTGACAACAACAAAATCCCATTTAGGTCTGGTCTAGTTAGCATTTATTTTAACCTGGTTAAAAATATTCCCTCTAAATTCTCCATAGGAGCTCATTTAGTGTTCTTCAAACTCTGATATTTTGTTTTTATCTTTTTGCAGACTAGTGTCCTGGTTTCTTGACCCGCCAACTTTAAAGCATGACATTGAAAAGGTTTTGCATGAGTCGATGAAGAGACCTTTCATTTGTCTGTGTAAGGAGTTTCATGAGAGGATGGATTGGCGTTCCGTCATCATATGCTTGGTACTTTCTCCTGTTATGTTTATTGAGACGAGAGCTTTGTTGCACAGATGGTTCCTACTGACGTGAGTTCAATTCTTGATCCATCCTTATTCAATTGTATATTTGTGTAGGTGAACTGATCTTACTGGATTAAATAAGCATACTTATGTATTATGTACTGAACTTGCTCAACAGGGGTCTGGCTTCTGTGCTAGAGCTTCTAGTCGCGTTATGCTCAGTGATACTAGATGTAGTTTCCCGACCAACGTGGTGGGACATCTCATCGGAATTGGGAGCAAAACTGCCATTCTCTAATGCTTATTTTCCCCATCACCACCACTTACTGAGGATTTTGGCTGGACCCCTCTCTCACGTTAGTCTTCTACATTTAGTCCGCGTTACAAGTGAATTGTTCTCTTGCACTGATAAACAATTTGATCCAATTATTAAGGCACCTGCAATGAAGGCTGAACAAGTAGACCACAAGTCTAGCTGGTAAAAATCCTTACTTCTTATGTCCACATGAAAACAGATGGCATGAACACCATAGCAATCCTTCCTCCCAACACTTATTTTCACATGTGCATATCAGGGCTCTGGCAATCAACTTCCCAAATTGGTTCTACTTTGCTTCTGCTTTGCTCTTATCGAAGAATAGCTTTCAGGACAACATTTATTCAAAATGTATATCAGAGGCATCCAATATTGGAAACACGCATAATGAAGAATCACCTTCTGCTGCGGCAAGGTACATTGCCTGGATTCTGAACCCTCTTAGTAAATCGAATCAGGACTTACTAACCGATTCTTTGGTTAAGATATCAAAACTTCTGGCTTCTAAACAATTTGGCTCAGGTATATATGAGAAGAAGGCAGCTTATGACAGGAAGATGCTCAAGAAACCCAAATTATGTGACAAGGAATACAAGAATCATACAGAACGTTATGATTGTCAAATCATAGCACTCTGGCTTAAGGAATTCAAAAGTGTGTACACAGTGTACTCGAACAAAATTTCCAAAAGTTCTGCATCATGCGACATTAAATTCTCCTGTGATCATAGTATGCAACAAAATGCATTATTCAGGAGAATAGCATTAGGCATATTGCTTGGACGTCTCAATTATATAGATGAAGATGCATGTGAATTACTGCTGCATTATGCCACAACCGACAGAGTATTGCACTCAAGAGAAACCAAGACTTCAAGTTTGAAAAAGGTGAAATGTAATCATGAAGGGAAGAAAGACGTAATCGTGTGGATTGATGAATATAACAAGGAGGAATCTGTGGCAGGTGCCTGTCTTGTCTTTAATTTAACTGATACTGTTGAAAGTATGTCTGCTTCATTGTTTGAAACGGAAGAGGCTGGATTAGATTTTATTTGCCAGGTGAAATTGAAGGTTGGTAAATACTTGGTAAAATGCATCCAGAGGCAAATTCAACTAAAAATTGATGAAGACGGAAATGTTTTGGTGATGGATCTTTGCCAAAGATTGAAGCAGTGGAGGCACCAAGGGCGGATAGTACTAGAGATTCACAAAGAACTAGATGATCTTATCAATGTTCTTAGTCATAAATTATCTTCTCTTTGAGGAGATGTTGTAAAGATTTTGCCCCTCAAGAGATTATGAGAGATAAGTGTGGGAACATGTAGCCTTTTATGTTCTGTTGTGAATATTTATGGGGCATAAAAGCGACTAAATTTGTTCTTTTTGTACACTACAAAGATTGGGAATACAACTGCACCTTTTTTTTACTACATATGAATCAATACAAGGCAATATTCGTGCAAATTTCATGAATGAGATTATTATTATCCAATTTATTATTTCAAAGAAAAAAGCAGATTGCTTTTTCCCAGAATGTTACAACTTACAGCCATTGAGACCCAGCATGTTAAAGGTTGCTTAATTATGACCATTAACTTGCTGGTAATGAGCCCTGTGTATACGTATGAAGCTACTCTTGACACACAACATGCAACATGTTGTCTATATACAAATGCAACCATCTTCACTATCTACATTTGGAATCGGCTGATCGTATTAGGTATGTATCTGAACATTCTTGAATCTTGTATGCTTCAATTACCATGAAGAAACTATTACGGGCAATGACGAAATTACGTGCTGTATGATGAACTAATGTGGGGGCTTCTTTTATTTCATGTACAACAAATGTTGCTGGATCTTAGCTGCATATAGCCTCAAGTGAGAGCTTCTTTGCAACACCCGGGCATGGATCTCCTCCAAAAAATTGAGGAGCTACGATTACTGTACAGGATTGTTGTCCTACACAATTCTGCAAGGGTAAATTAATTTCAAATGTCAAAACAGAATCTAAACAAGAAACCAAACCATTGAGTAACTGAATAGAAAAGATCAAAACCATGGAACAACTCTTGCATTTAATACTCAAATTCAGTAGTTTGTATAGATGAAATCAATGTTTGGAAAATTTGTAAGAATACCTTTTGTGGTACATCATATGACTTGTGGGCATGGCAACTTCCTGCTCGGTAGTTTCCACAGGTCCCCTGCGGTACTCCATAGCTAGCAAACTTAATTTGAGAGATTTTGTGCCCTGGTGGACACCATAAGTGAGCTTTTGCTACGGCTACTTTGCCAGAGCCTAAAGCTCCCCAGTTTTCCATTGTGGGTTGCCCTTCATGTATATCAGCACAGACGGTTCCTGTTGTTCTTTGGTCCAAATTTATCCAATTTGGATCTCCACCCCATTCTTCAAACACAACTAGTAAATTTCCAGTTGGGTTCAGCCATGAGCGCGGAACATGGTACCTGAAAAATAACAGCTTCTCATCACATTTTTTTTCCAATTGGACAACCAAAAGTATAACAACCTAAGCATAAGTTCTTCTCACTGACCATCTCTGAGAGGGCTGCCCACAATCAGTTCGGCATTTCTTATCGGTGAAAGTTCCAGCATAGTTACAAGGCCCACAGCCACCACTTGCTTTGTATGCTGGCCAGTGGCGTCCAATGCTCCGACCGTTTATCCATATTTGTCCCTTTCCCATGCTGTTCATATCCAAAGCTAATGGACCATTACCTCCTGGTGCATTGAAAGTTGTCTGGCAAAAAAACACAGCAAGAAAATGAGTTGCTCATGTTTGTGAAACTCTAGAAAAGTGGGGTACGCGTTTTTCCAGGCTTGGAATCGTTCTCACCTTGTACCATGTAAGTGGCTGATGTTTAGCCAAAAAGGATCCTTGACCCCATTCTACAGAAGAACTTCCACTAACAGTGTGGAGGCCTAATTTTTCTCCTTTCAGACCAATCTGCTCAGGAACAAGAAAAGAAGGTTAGTCTCTAGCTTTCTGTGATTGTCATGATAAGATTTCCATTGGTTTGCATATGATCTGCCAAACCCAAATTTTTAGTTTGATATTAGGGGCTAAAGAGGAAAATTTGGAAGCCAACCAACCTTGTAGGACCATTTCCACTTTGACATATCCCACGTTCCTGTGTTGAGACCGTTCAGTGTTACTGGACCGAGAACCCCTGCATTCCATGTCTCGAAATGCAGACCAACATTCTGGTGTTTCACAAAACAGAGAAAAGAAGGTTAAATTTGATCTGACATTGAAAATGATGTACCAAATGCCATAGCCATGCTTCAGAGTTACAGAACTAACCGGCAGACCCACAGCAACACTTAGTAAAGCAAGCTTGTTGACGCCAGCTCTAAGCTTTATATTCTGAGTAAACGTCAATTTTGGCTTATCCAAACTGCCATATGCACTTCCTGCAAACAAAAAAGAAAAAAAGAAAAAAGAAAGAGAGATATGCATTGAAACTTTCCATTTCGAGTAACTACTAGAAATTTCAAGTCAAAAGGGATGCTATTTCATGTACCTGTTAGTTGGCCATTGACGAAAACATGCAAGGCATGGCCTGCTGAGAAAATATTGAGAAGAGGATAATTTCCGGTCTTCAAAAATCCTTCATCAGAACCTATTGTGATACTGCATAACAATCAATTCGAAAGAAAAAAACTCAAATGATCACAAGTTGGCCCTTTTTCTTCTTTAATGATGCATTTCTGGATTAACTGTGGAAAAGAAAGAAAAGAATGTTCGTATTTTTCCAGTACTTACTCTGTCAAGTACCACAAATAGTCTGTGTTATCCCTTGTGACATAAACTTGCTCCCACAACCCATCTAATGCAGTTGTGTCACCACTATTAGCAGAAGCAGTTTCTTCATTGTATGATTCCCAAGAGAATCCTTTGTAGACGGGGGTCATCCACATCACTGTGCTTTGAGCACCAAGCTGTACAGAAATTACAATCTCATCTCAAACATTTTTCTTATAGAACCCAATAAGAGACACTGAGATTCAAAATTCATTTACATTATCCATGTTTAATTATAAATGTTTTGTGAGAATACAATAGTCTCATCAAGCCAACACAACGAAAGGCCATCTCCTCACCCTTGCAGTGTTGTAAACTGCAGTTTTGCAGTCGGGGAGAATGCTGATGGACCAAGGTGGCAGGTTATATCGCCCGTTTCCAAAGCTCACTTTTACGTCGTAATTAGTGTCGTAATTTGCGAGGAAAGCAGCACAAGCACCGGTGTTCGACCGGAAGACATGAGCCTAGAAATGCAATAGTGGTGATGGTGAGAATAAGCACGGTAATAAAACATACAGAAGAAAAATGATCACAATGGCCGCAACCCAATAAACCTTACCTCTTGATTGTTTCCAAGTTTTGTAACTGTGGGATCAGAGGACACTAAAGCTGACTCAGCCAACTTAATGGCTCTATGCAAATCTCTCAAATGTCCCCATTTTGGGTCCCTTGGTAATCCTAGCACAGGAATAGACAACCACATTGAGATCCACGTGAAACATTTCTGTTTGCACGTGTTAAAAAAAGTGTCTAAAATTAGGTGCATCCAAGACACAAGTATAGCAGACCAAAAATGGTATTCATCCCATGGAGATAAATCTCTGTCAGTCACAAAATAGTAGGTCCTACTAAGTTGGATCCCACCTGTCTCTCAACAGGACCCGCCTTGTGTGAGCAGCGAGGTTTTTAACTCCATGAGAATGAATAGGAATGCTCATGCTAGACTTTCTCCAATATAGTGTTAGGTGTCCACGGGAGCAAAAGAAAAGTAAAATGTCAACAGAGATTTAAATGTGTTAAGGATCACAAGACAGATAAACAACTTTGACACTCGACCTAATCTAAGACAGATGACTTTCTGTTTTGCATACCAAATTCATCCAATGGAGCATCATAGTCATAGCTAGTTGCAATGAAAGGACCACCAGCTGTACGGCCAAAATTTGTTCCTCCATGATACTGTACAAACGTTGGGGTAAAAAAAATAAATATAAGGTAAGAATATATTATAGGTGACAAAAGACATAAACTAAATAAAAATTTACTATATAATAGAATAAAGATTTTGACTTACCATGTAATAGTTAAAGAAAGCACCACCATTTTGAATAAACCTTGCAACTGCAAATGCCAAGTCTTCAGCAGGTCTGTGAGGAACTGGCCCACCAAACTCTGTGTACCTGTGAGACAGTTACAAATAAGTAGTTTTTATGAAAGAGTTTATTTAGCACTAAACGACAAAGTTGTAACATTTAAGATAATTGCACTATTTTCAAGAAAATACGAGAAAGTCACGGTCTATACTCTATACAGCCAACTTTGTGTGACTTACCAGCCAGTCCATGCTTCTGTCCACAATTTCGGTTTGTAGACTTGGTTTGGTTTATAGTTTTCACAATAGAAGCCATTGCAGGCATCAATCTGTTACACAAGAAATGATGTAGATTTGAGAAAAGATATTTTGTAATTGTCTTTTTGCAATTAAAATGCATTATTTTTCTGACAGAAAATCATACCCTTTGCTGAAACTTAGTATTAAAAAAAAATGTGAGCCTCTTTGTTTTTTTTTTTTTTTTTAAACCAGAAAGACCAAAAAGGAGTTGTTTTTCTAAAACTTTCTCTAATTTAATACCACTCCAAACCAGGTAGGACCCTGAATAATCATATGGAAATGGGAAGCAAGCAATGGCATGCCCCATGATGGCATGAATTGAGAATGTACAATTGAAAGACCAACCAAGCAAAACAATGAGATGTTTCTTTTAAAGCCCCACCAACAAAACGACAAGAGATGCACTAAATGAGTGCACTTATGCCGTGCCAGATTGAGAATGACATTATAAAAAGACAAAAGAAAATGTGAGAGATTTTTGTAAAATAACAAAAGATAAAATCAATTTGGTACCTTGTGTTATATTAAAACATGCTGTTGATATCTTATATTTTTAATAATATTAAAATAATAGCTTAAAATTTTTAAAAATATCTTTTAAGTACCTTCAGAGTCTTTTTTGAGATGTAAAATGACATTTATACCTCCTTATTAATTAAATTAAAATCAATAATTTTAAAAGAATTCTAAAATTATTATTAAACATTTAAAAATTAACCCAAAAAAAAAGAAAAAACTTCTTTCTCGAACAAACATGTAAATTAATGAAAGAGGTAAGACACCATTTTAATATTATTTAAAACATAAGGTACTAACTGCATGCTTAATTATATTACAGGATACTAAAATAATTTTATCCCAAATAATAATAATAAATAAATTAAAAAAAAAAAACTTACAACTGGGTCAGGGGCATCATCTTGCTTGCACATAACCCATGGAACTCCTGTGTTAAGACCAACAGCCATTTGAGCTGCCCATTTGGTATAAGCCTTGCCTGGAGCACCAATTTCCCATTCCACTGGTCCATATTCATTTTCTATCTGTCAAATTTCAAGTGTGGAAAAAGCGTAAATTTGAAGTTTAAGCAACTATACATTGACTAAACCAAAAAAGAAAACGAGATTAAAAAAATTCAACGGCTGCTTACTTGTCTAAGAGAATTAAGACTAATAAACTCATAATATATTACTTACTACTTCTAGAAACATGACAAAAATTTATTTGAGCTTATATTTTCCTTACCTGTGACATAATTATGGGACCCCCTTGAGTTTCAAACAATCCTTCTGCTTTCATTATGTTGACAATCTTCTCTGTGAACCTTTGCATGTGCCACTTCATGACAATTAATTTTACAAATAAAATTCTGGCAGTTAATAAATCATTATAAAAAATATGTGAAGTAATTTCTGAGACCAAAAGGAAAGAACTTTGAGAAAAAGGGTATGTCAGATTATGAAAGATTCTGGCTTCCTAACCTTGAAAGGTCCATTGTCCGTTCTAAAAGCGATTCCTGGAACATATTTCAGCCAAACTGGGAATCCTCTGAAATATGAAACAGAGCATAAAAACAGAGTAAATGAATTACACTTATCAACCAATAAACAAACAACATAAATTTCTTTTCTTTTCTTTTCTTTTCTTTTTTGTTTGAATTTATTAATTGATGTTCTCTTACCCAAAGTTCCATTCACCACAGATATAAGGACCAATCCGGAGATGAACATATAAGCCAGCTTGGTGAACCAGCTTGATGAACTTCACCAAATCATATCTATTCTCAAAATAATACTGCAAGTGAGAAAAAAAAAATTGAAACCTTCAAGTTAGGATTTTTCAAAAAAAAAAAGAAAAAAAAAAAGAAGAAGAAAATCAAAGAACATTTTTTCATTACTTTTCCTTCAGAAGGCTCATGCCCATTCCAGAACACATAGGTCTGTATAACATCCAAGCCTCCATCTTTTGCCTTCTGTATGAGATCAGGCCACATCTGCAAAAAGCCCACCAAAAAAAAAATCAAAAATAGGAGCTTTTGAGTTCACGAGCACTATATTTAAAGAAATAAAAAAAGACCCAGAAGTCAAAACGTCGTGAAAAATATGCAAAAAAAAAACAAAAACAAAAACAAAAAAACAAAAAAAACACATGGGCCAGAAAAAGAAACCCGTGAACTGCATTGGCATTATTATAAGTAAGTTACCTCAGGAGTGCTTCTGGGATAATGAATTGACCCAGAAATCAAAATCCTTCTTTTGCCATTAATAACTATAGCTCTGTGGTCATAAGTCACAGAAGCTGTGGCAGATGAAAAAGCCCATGAAAAGAATACCAAGAACATGAAATTCATGTTCCTCATTTGAACTCTCAAACCCATTAAAAACCACCACTTTTTTCCTTCTTTTTTTCCTTTAATCTGGATTCTTTTATCTCATTTGGAACTATTTATATAGAGGGAGAGATAATTGGATGAGATTTGGATTTGGTTGTTTCACGCACTATCTTTTCTGTTTGGAGTTGTTGTTGTTGTTTTTCCTTTTTTTTTTTTTTTCTTTTTAGTTAGTTTGATGGAAGAGAGTTTTGTTGCGGAGAGCTTGGGGAGCCTCTCCCCCCACCCAACCGCTTTATAAACATTTGGAGAACGGAGGGAAAAATTAGGAGGATGTAGGTCCCACTCGGTCACTTTTTTGTTGTGGGGCCTATCTCTATGAAATGAAACTTGTACTTTTTTGTATACACATAACTATATACGATGGAAGTATTTTTTGAAAATGAGTATTTTTTTTTTAATTTTTGGCTTTGGTTTACTTACGTGGTATTCCTTTTGAGCAGAAAGCATTTATAACTTGTGAGGGCTCGTTAATTTTATTAATTTAAGTTTTAAATTTTAATTTTATTACAGTTAAATTTTTTTTATAAAAAATCATTTTTAATTTTTTTATTATAGTAAAAAATTTTTATATAAAATTGTATCTCAATTCAAATTAAAAATTTGTGAACTGAATGAGGTCTGAAAATGTCATCTTTGGACACCTTGGGTGTCTAAAAAAAAAGACCAAATTTGTGTTCTTTTTTCACCTTTGGTTGTATCTTGGCTTATTTTCCTTGGACTAAGATTCCCCACAACCCCAAAAATACGTTTGTAATATGGGAATCTTTTTAACTCCACTCAACACTACTGAAAAGGATGTTTGTCATTTCTTTAGGGGAATTGTGACTTATAGTACAAATTTTTAAAACATAAAATTCCAATCATGTTCCCTTATATTCGTCTTCATTCTATCTAATTTTGATATAATATGGATTTAATTTAACGTTTGGGGTGAGTTTGTCATGTTATTAAAGTCTTATATTTGTTATTTATTGTGTACGAAGGATGCAATTCAAGTGGTTTTTCAAAACTTCAGATTGCAATATTCACGATTCTTGAAGAATGGTTAAAGTATGACTTAAAAGAGAAATGAGATTGTTGGAATTTCACCTTTGAATCATGCAGTACTTAAGGTGATTGCTTTATTTTGAGCCTGAGAAACAAAAGGGTGATGATAAGATTTTGCATTTGGTACTCAACAAAGGAGAGAAAAAAAATGAAATAAAAGTGATTCTAATTAAGTATGGACACCATTTAATGTAAGGATCTTCATTTTCCTTCTTTGAGACGAGAGAATATATCTTAGGGGGGAAAATTTTTCTGGAATTTGGAACTTTACTCTTGTCTCACTCTTCTTCCACAATTGTATTTCTTATGTTTTATGCTTATATTTTTGTCACATTTTATTTCAAATGCTAATAACATATATAGAAAGACGAATAATTAGACATCGTTTGATCGCTGATTAAGATGGGAGAATTATTAATAACACATATAAAAAGACTAATAATTAGAGATCGTCTTAGTCCTTGTGCTGCAACATATCAAGCTGGTCACTACATACTAATTTTGTAACACAGAACATGAAAAATCATTATTCATTCAATACTTACTGTGTATTTTTTCTATTCCTAATTTATTTTTAAATTTTTGCTATATCTGGATTCCACTCTTATAAACATATCAGTTAAATGTAATTTTGACATCCTTTAGATAATGACGTGGAAAACAAACTTCGACCTGTAAAAATGGAGCATAATAGTTAACAATCATACATGAAAATTAGTTTAAGGGTTGGAGATTTTTTTTTAATTACAACTAAATTTCCAATGTCAATGATCTGCCTCAAACTATATTTGTTTTTTTTTTTTTTTTTTTTTTTTTTTTTTGAGAAATCGTGAAATTTTCATTGCATGAAAAAAAAAAAAATAAGCCTTCAATGCATGTCTACAATCAGTTTTTTTTTTTTTTAACCTAAATCTGCAGACATTTTGCAAATAATGTGAATTGGGTCACGTTCGTTGAAAGGAATAAAATAGCAAGTTGCCGCGTCTCTGACGCAATTCTCCCATTATTACCGACCCTATCCTATCGAGAACCAATCCAAAAACGCCACGTGGTCACGCGTTCACCATTAATACTTTGGCGTTATTTACAACCCAAAAAAAAAAAGCAATCCTTTTGACATCAAGGACAGTAATATTATTGCAAATTCTTAAAATCTGAAAAAAAAAAAAAAAACTACATATGAAAATGCTTCAGTGTACGTGGCGATCGGCTATTCGACACACCACAATCCTGAAATAGGTCAAACCGGAGGTAATGTGAGACACATGGCATCCAAATCTTTACAGTGCATGCGGTTGTGAGCATTAGTTAAACTATGGGGTTGTTCTTTTATATTTTTAAGTTAGAGTGACTTAAGTGATGATTTTAAGTTGAGTTTAAATTATAATTTGAATTGAAGTTGTAACTCGAGTTTGTGTTTGAATGTGCACATTTGAGTTATGATTTGAATTTGAATATGTTTGGTTCATAGATTTAAAATCATGATTCAGAATCATTCTCGTTTTACGTGTATTTTTTGTGAGAGAAAAACACTGTAGAGAACCATAAATCATGATTCAGAATCAGAGACGAATACAGAAAACAAACATCATTTCGTTTGTGTTTGGGTGGATCAAAACTTAAATTTGTATTTAGATAGTATTTTAATAAAAACTCAATGGTAATGAAAAATTTTAATAGGGTATATGGGTGGGATTTTATTAATCTTTTCATTGTGAATGCACAGAAAAAAATCATCTCAATAAGAATTAAAATGAAAAATTTATGATATTTTTAAGAATAGAAAAAATATTGTTCATTAATTTGAGTTCGAGTTTATGAACTCAAGTTGAAGGGGAAACTTGAACTCGAGTTTAGCCCCAAACTCAAGTTCAAACTCAAATTTTACAAAAGAACATTAACTTAAATAAAATTATAATTCGAGTTCAAATTTTTTCTGAGTTTCGTTACAAAAGAACAACCCCTATATATATTTGCAGGTAATTATCAACTTGCGGTGCCCCTTAATCAAAAACAACTTTAGAGAAGCTCATTAATTTTTTTTCTTTTTTTTTCGTTTTTGATTACTTAAGTAAAATGACATTATAAACAGCATAATGTAATTTATACTCTACATCATGAAGTATAACAACAATAATTGATTTGAAAACGATAATTGATTGTTATAAAACCATGAAACTGAGAGAGAACAAAAATTAGGGCCAATTCATATGTTGGTAATCAGAAGGATGAGTGCAACGTGATTTAAATGATTATTAATAATAAATATTTATATGCGTTAAATTACAAGTGCTGTTAATTGAATTTTAGTAACTATGGTAAAATTAAGCAAAAAAAAAAGGTATCTACATAACCACACTAATATTATACAATGTGGCGTGTTAGCTATAAATTGTGCGGTTTAGAGCTTGGGCTGTGACATAAATATTTGAGGGGAGAATGAAGTAAATAATTGTTTTAAATAGCATATTTAAATATTATATTTAAAATAAATAGCAGTAAATTAAAATTTTATGTGGTAAAAAAAATCTTTTTAATTAAGAAAATTTAGTCATAAAAAAATTTACGAGGTCAAAAATCTTTTTATTATTATTTACTTCAAATATTCTAAAACTTGTTATTTACTTAATTTAGTTAAAAAACGATTGTTTACTACAATTGCTAATATTTGACCAACTAAACAATTTATAAGCTCCTTGAAAACAATATATTTAGTAGGGAGTGGAAAAAAACATTAATCATCATTTTGACAATAAAACATAACCAAATTAGTCTGCTAAATTGGCGTGGAAGCATAATATAAACTTATAAACTAAGAGAAGTATTGAACATTATTTAATAACATTGAGAACAATTTTTTTTTTATTATTCACCGTGACACATAAATTTCATTGAGTAGTATACTATTATGTAACTTAATTCTAATTTATTGAAAACCGATGGTGCTCAAAATAAATAGTGATGATTTGAGTTACTCATCATAAAACAATCATAACTTGAAAAACAAAGGAATTATTCCTAACAATTAAAATCAAATCTGAATTATGTTTTTGTCGGCTTTCCCATTAATGGCTAACTTCATTTAGCATCTTAGGATGAGTCAAGTCCAAGCAAAAAAAATTGCAAGTAAGAATAATTATGGAGGCAATATTGCAATGTATAGGACAATGTTTAGGACACACGCTAAAAATTAAGAAAATGATTATTACTAAAGTCAAGTTTCGAATAGAGGGTTTCCATATTGATTGGAGTAAATCATTGAAATTTCATATGTTGGATCCTTAATCCAATGTTGGGTTTATATGTGAATAATTATGTGTTGCAGGCTGTCATATAAGGTTAAGCATAATTAAAAGTGATCTACTAAGGTTTAAGTATTTTGGGCTTTAATGTATCTAATAAGGTGTGAGCCTTTAATGTGTAGAGACTTAAGAGTAATTTCTATTTTTTTGATGGGCTAAAATAGAAATACCAAAAGATAACAGGAAAGTTATCAATAAATGGCAGTTATGGTCCCCATATAACATGTAACATTTTCATTCCTTCTGACATCCCATCATCATAAAAAATACAGAGAGAAAGTTAAAGGGTTCTCTAGGAAAACGTGTTGATCTGGAAGACAAACTGCACGACTCTAGAGAGAAATCAAGCAATATGAATTCAGGTACGCTTCCGCTTATAGATTTATTAATTCTTGATGATCTAACATGAATGTTCTTGCTTTTGAGTGATGGTTTTCGCCAAATTATTGATTTCTAACATCATATAATTTGAACAAATAAAAAATAATATACGATTACATGTAGATATATTTAACTTAATTTAATCCCACGAGTTCCATTATGCATGCAGCATGATATTTGAATGACCTAACTTCTTTAAATGTATTGTTATTTTGAGGAACTTATCAAATCCAATTCCCAAGTCAATAGAGTAAGCAAATTGTCATTATATATATATATATATATATTTGTATATAATAAATTTATTTTAATATGAAGGAAGACTTATTAGTCAAACAATTATCAAAGCGATGAGAGAGCTTCACGGATAAACATTAAATAATCTCACAAATTTCAATTGAACGTGGAGTCGGGAATCGGGATTTTGTTATTAAATACAACTGTTTCTAATTTAACTCGAAATAGTGTTAATAAATTATACAGTTGATGAAAAAATTTTATGACAATTAACGAAATTAGATTGTTTACACATCACGTCATCATATTTTTATATTTAAAAGTTTAAAAAGAAAAAAAAAAAAAAAACAGAGAGAGAGAAAAAAGATACTAGGTTCTCTATACCACTTTTATTTTTTGGTTGTGTGAGAAAACGCTGGGTTATAAGTATGCAAGTTTAACGTTTTTATTTTACTTGTTAAAAAATAAAAGGAGGAAAGAAAAGTTTTTGGTTTGTTTTTCTTGTTATACCTAATCTTAAACAGCAATGCACTAAAGGCATATAAAGAGATGAACGACAGGAACAAGTGTTCCGAAAGTGATATATAAGTGCCTACAATCCTGTTATGCATTCCAATTACGTGACCAAGTTAAAAACAAAAAAGATCCCAATGCTTCTTTTGGCACTTTTTTTTTTGTTAAAAAGAAATTTAGAACAACAGTCTCCTGTTTTGCTTATCAGAATAGGAAGAGAAAAAGAAAGAAAAAAGAGAAAATTTGTGGTAAGTAGGTATTGAAAAGCAACCATGGATCATAGTTCTAAACCGTCAGAGATTATAAATTATATTAAATAAAATTATAAACAATTTATCCCAAAAAATTTAATAATTTGGGAAATTTAATAAAGATTTAACTATTTAAAACTGTGTCCTCGGTCCTACTAATATATATATATATATATTGTGTTATTTCCTGTCATAGAATTATCCAGGAAAAAGGAGGCTCTTGTTTTAGTGCCTTGTTTTTTTTATTGGAAAAATAGTGCAAGTATCGAAAAATACTAGACGGCTTTGATGATCTTGTGTTTTGATATGATTCAAGAGCAGTATAAACCATACACGTATTAAGCTTATTTATTTTATAAGAGACGTATTAAGCTCTAGTTCCCTAATTAATTGTGCACGGGACACAATCACAAAAAATTATAGATAACTGATAAAGCACTGATTAGGGATCTATAGGCATTGCTAAGTTCCAACTAAAACACGCACTACATATTTCGCTAATTAAGTTTCTCTTAATTAGAGTAGTATTGAAATAACCAAATTAATTATTTATCAAATAGTATTTTTTTTAATTGATGTGAAAGCTTTCTAATTCACTTAAAAAACTTGTGTTAGTAGAAAGTTGTTGTCTTTGAAAAGCAAAATTATTGCCCCCAATAACTATATTAATCATATGAATGATACATTAAGCAAGAAAAAGTGAGTTGGCCATTTGAAGCGGTCTCTCTTTAGAATTTTATAAGTTATTTTATTATAAAGATATATGACGTAATTCCTTGAGAATCAATTAATCGATATGTTTTGTGGTTACACGCATAACTCACGGATAATTTAGATTTTTATTCCACCACGAAGTGTAGAATTTAAATTCCCACACCCTGAGTTCAAAGAAATTAATCAATCTGTTCTAAAGACAAAAATAGAAAAATGTATTAAAGCAAAATTCGTTTGCCATACTATAAGGAAAAAAATTGGAAAAAAAAATCACTTTGGTTATACTCTATATTTTTTCAAAAATTTATTTTGATGTCCTGTATTTTTAATTATATATATTAAAAAGATACCTTGAATATGATTTAAGAAAATAACATTTTGGTATCTTATAAGTCTTTAGTCTTAAAAAAGGGCTTAAATACCAAATATTATTTTTCAAATAATCAAAATATTTTAAAATATTATTAAAAACTCATAATACTAAAATAATTCCCTTAAAAAAAAAAAGAATACTAAAATAATTTTTTCAAAAAAAACCTATATGAAAATAATTCTTTTCAAGAGTGATTATTTTTCGAACGAAATAGTCTGCTTCATGGATATGGATAGGGGGAAGAACCAATGCGGTGCTTATCCCTCCTGATCATGAATGCTTACTATACAGCCACACAAGTGGGCCTTATCAAAGTTCTTTAATTATGGGTTATTTATGACTCGTTTACTTCGTAGATTTAAATTTTCAACTCAAGTTAAAATGTGATATTTTATGAGAGTTTTTAACTTAAAATTAAAAACTCAAATCGATAAAATTAATAAAGCCTTACATATTCTACTGTTTAAATACCTGACTTATTAAAGATATTTTTTTTTAAAAACTCTACTCCTTAAGTAGTTCTAATTTAAAAGGTAAAAATATACGTACTAATGTTAGGGATAAACATAAAAAGAAGCTCCATTTCAATGAGTATTTTTAAAAATTATCTTTTAATTATACACGAGGGGAAGTGCTTCACGTTTCATTTATTCCATGACCAAAACCAATGCCCTAGTGACTTTGATCAAGTACTAATTTGGAAGTATTTCAGCACTTCAAGCGATAACCAAAAGAAAAAACGTACACCAAATTAAGCAATTCCCTTTCTTTCTAATGGCATAAAAGTGCTTGGTTTTGTATCTAAGGGGGATTATGAACAACATGTAAATTAGTTCCATGGATGTTAATTCCTTTTCCTTTTTATTATTATTATTATCATTATTTTGCATGTTAAACAACGAAGAAACTCATATATTTATTGTGTTTAGTTTAAAGCAACATTCGACGATGAATATACACCAATATACTAGGATAAGTTTTTCATGATAAGGCAACCAAATAAAACTTGGTCATGCATATTCTTCTTGTGATTAGGATGAGATTGCCACGCTAGCCATGCACAACGCCACTTGATAGGCATTTCCTATCCAAACTTCTTCGTTTTAGTGGGGTACGAATCTTACATAGTTTTTGTGGGCCCTCAATTGGTCAATGAAAAATAATGTGACATATATGTCTCTAATTTAACTATTTCATATGTTGGTCATCCAACAGAAGCAAACCTAGCCATCCGTCAAGGTGTTACTCTCAAGCCTCAACCTCCATCGCCCTCAAATCAGTCACTAATTAATAAATTATTTTTCTTGTGTTACTATTTTGTTTATTATGAAAATATCAATTTAAAAGTTCTATATATTTTGTTAGCAAATAGATGGGTTACCAACACTTCGGAAGGAACCAAAAAAAAAAAAAAAAAAAGAAGCATAAATGTTTACTTTTGATGAAGTTGCTTTTCTTCCGTTAGTGTGTCTAGAGCAGCACTAATCATGGTCCAATATTTTTGATTAGTTCACCAATAATTTAAAATTAGTATTACGTGTAATCTTCGTTCAAAGCTTGGACATGAGAATAAAATATTTGAAGTACCGAAAGAAAATTGCGAAAAAAAGAAAGATGTTATAATTTACGATAAAAAAAAAAAAAAATTGTTTGATTGACTAGAGGACCTAACCGCCATGTTGTCATTTGTCAATAAAATGCGTCATCTAATCCGAAAAACTATGCCTTTTTATCACCACAAGTCATAGAAAATTGTAACATTCAACATTTTCCCAATTCACGTTTCTTTCATGAGATTCTAGTTTTGAAAACGATCAATCGATATGCATATATTTATGATATTATATCCATGTGTCTTTGTATATACATTATTAATGGAGGCTTTGCCTACGTTCATATAGTTAAGAGATATGGTATGTCTCGTAGGGATTCTTAGAGCATAAAATTAATTCTCCAGCAATCCGTAGTTGAAATTTGTATTTAGTAAAAACTATATAAAGTGATTCTTAAAGAATTTTTAAAAAATTTACAATCAAAATCAATAACAGTCTAAAGGTAACTTTGACTTTTAGATTGTGCGGCAATCACATTAAAGTACAATTAATAAAACTTTCATAATACCCTTAGAACCAATACTTATATAATTATAGTTTACCAAACACTCAGCTATTTTTTATAACAGCTGTTTTTTTAGCACAACTAACATCAATTTTTTTAAAATATAGAACACTATCAAACTGGCCCATAGGCCAAAAGCTTATCCATTAATGCGTGGAACCAAATGAATTTGGAATTTTAACACCCTTTTCTTGTTCAATTTTCAAACGCAAATTGCATGACGTCTCTTTCCTAGCAGCTGCCTAACTGCAATATTGGTCATAATAATACACTTATTGTCGTTGCCTTTATTAATCCAAAGTTCACACTCACATACATTGTAAAGACTATGGTTGCATTTTTCTAGTTAAATTTTTGAGAAATTTGTTGAACTTATCTTTAGAGTTATGAGTCTAGATTTTTTATGTACTCTTGATTAATACCTTTTTATTTGACTACAAAGAAAATTAATCAATAATAAGAGGTAAAAATCTAAACTTATGCACTCTAAAAGATATTCGTCTCTTTTCTCGTAAATTTTTCTATTGCACTAAAAAATATTTCATGGATACCTAGAATTTGATTATTTTCTTTTATGTTACTGTTAATTACCAATGGACGTCGTATGCACAATAATGATTTGGGGTAATTAAAACTAGAATAATCTGCAGTGAAAAATGAAATAAATCAAAAAAAATCAAAATCATTGTTATCTATTAAATACGTTTTTAAGTGTTATATAAGAAATTAAAATTAACCGCCCACTTAACGTTATGCATTCGTTATTTTCAAGGTATCTGTGTAATATAATATTGTTAATTTGATAATATATTGTAGGGGCTTAGTTCAGCAAAAACAGTATATATCTTAGTGACAAGAATGTACTAACAAAATAGTCCTAAAATTAATGACAAAATCATTTGACTTATCATCTATTGCTAATCGGTATTAGGTTTACTAATTGAAATTCTAACGAACCTTCTTGTTTTCTTAGGTGAACATCATGTACAGATCGCTAGCTAGTCCAATCTGCATCATTATTATAATTACATTAATTTCTAGGTTAGTTTTATACACAAACATATATATATATATATTTGTTTCTCTATATATATATATAAAAGATTTTTGGGGCACTTGGCCGGCACAATTATCTAGCTAGCTTTCCTTGACATTGAAACTACTACAATATGTTTCATTCGTTCAACAACCACCAAAAATCCACACACCGCAAACTTTTATTTTTATTTTCAATTGACTACATGTTACTCAATTTTTTCGCAGTCTACTACCTAACACAGTCACAACCAAAATGTAAAATCCCTACAGAAGAAGTTGGTTGAAATCAAGATCTCCATATTCGGGCCCAAATATGTTACTTTTTGTTTGTTGAGTTGGGACCAGAATCCATGTTTTTATCAGGTAATTTTGATAAGTACTTCTTAAAATAGTACCATTAAAGATTTTTAAGTTTCAATATTGTCCTATTGAATTTTGTCCATTTAAAGTAAGTAATTTGACAGATTATTATCTATAATTTAACAAATTACGTTGGTGACGGATTTCCGATCATCGACAGCGGGTCTCCGATCATCGACAGCGAACGTAATTTAACAGATTACTATATATAATTTAACAAATTATTATCATAAGGGTCTTACAATAAAAAAGGCAGAACTCCATAATGATGGGTTTAAATGTCAGTTTTTACAATTTTCTCGTTTTTATTTGATTTGAGTTCAAAGTTTGCTCTAGAACATGTACCAAATGGATTCACAGGGCCCTTCCTTTAGATCGACCAAACTTTTCTTCTTTTCTTTTTTTTTTTTTTCAATTTTATCCTTCTTTAGATCGAACCAAACGTGTTAGCCATTTGTGATGATCTTATATGTGCTTTTGTTGCGTAAAGAAATCAAGGTAGGTTAAAAGTTCTGAACCCAGTAACTTTACAGCTTACAGTTTTAGTAGTAACTAATAATCACGATTTTAACACCCTTCCAGTTACATGGGTCATACCTCTCAAGATTTCCTCTTAAGTCTTGTTCACTTTTTTTCTTTTTTTTTTTTTTTTTTTTTTTTTTTTTTTTAAGAATCCTACCACGTTTTAAAGTAGTGTCGTATCTCATCACGTTATCCCAGTTTTGTATTGACTCAATTTTTTTTTTTTAACGATGTCTTTTCAGGAGCACACACTATTGATACTACTAATAGGGTATCCTACCATAAATCTCTCTCTATTTTTAATTCCATCAAGATCCTGCCAAATTACCATTGTTATTTGCCGTTTTAAGCTTTTAGAGGATAATGACTTCTTCTGGGTTAAAATTTCTACAAGTGGAAAAGTTGGTATATCTCTCTATAACCTTCGCAATTATAGCAATTGATATTTAACCCAAATTAGCGTACACTCGAGGTAAATTATATTTCTGAATTCAAATTTTTGTAGTTATAATTACACTCAATTTGTTTAGTATTTTTCTTTAGCGTTATAAGTAGAAAGTATATGCCGTGTTTAGAATTGATTTCATTTTTCTTTCTCATGTTTTTTAAGAAAAAAAAATATATATATTTTTAAAACGGCATTTGATACAATAAAGATAAAAAATAGAAATAAAAATAATTTTTTAATTTATTGTAAAATGAGAGAAAAATGAAAAACGACTTTTAGTTAGTTTTTATTTTTTGTTTTTGTTTTCTCCTCTCTCGAGCAGAGAGAGAAAGAGATACATTAATGAGTTTTTCTATACTGAAAATAATCTCTTGATAAAATTACCAAACGCATTTTTAAAAATAATTTCTGTTTGAGATTGAAGACGTTTTCATTTTTATTTTCATACAAAAAATAAAATTATTTTAAAACGAGTTTCAAACGCGTCCGCGATTATTATGAATACAATAAAATTTCAATTATATATATATATATATATTAGGGGCGAGAAGACAAAAGAGGGTGTCATTGTTTAAAGTAGCGAGTCAAGTTGGCAGCCGTTATACGATATAAGCATATCTTCCTTTAATTAACAGAAACATAGGTGATGGCTTTAAGGGATAAGAATTAAGAGGTAAAAGACGGCTTCCTTTTCCAATATATGTCATTCATTGCAAATAAGGTTCCTTATCTTTATGTCTAATAATGATGCCTACAATGGATTTGACGTGTAACACTCACGGGCCTTTCATTTTGACTTAAACATGGTCATGTCCATTCTTCTTTTAATGCTTAGGCTTGGCACATATCAAAAGGTTATATATTGCTATATTCAATCATAATCCTCTACTACAGTGCCAAAAGGACCCCAATTGGTTGCGATAAAGATGTGGGAACAGCAGCCGAACACGTCACCAGATCATGGAAAAGTATGCTGATTATGATTGAAATTAATCTCTATAGAGTTTCTCTCGTAAAATTAGAAAGAATGAACTATCAGTAATTTTTAATTTGTCAGTCGTTAGATCTGTATTAAAAACTATTTATTTTACATATTTTTTAAATCGAACGGTCAAAAATTGACCCTATTAATAAGCCGGCCTACCGGAGAAGGTTTTTTTTTTTTTTTTTTTTGTTATTAGCAACGACATGTAACATAGATGAAAGTGCAGAAAAAGAAGGGTTTTATGTACTTGTTTTGAAGTCCTATATGTATCTTGATTCTTCTTGATTATAAACTATCTATTGGTCATGATAAGGGTACAGGCATGACATGAATAAAAATGGACCGAAATCAAGTCTAAAATGAATGGATCGGGTCGACATTATGTAACACGGCATGATACGACCTAAATACATCACTTGTTCATTACGAGGAGCCCTCACGCATTCCTAATTCAAACAGACATTTGAGATTGGATATTTCAAGCTTTGTCGCGTATAGCTGGTGAGAATAGATTGTCATCAGGCCTTTGTATATAAATTAGGCCCCAATAATCATTTCATTTAGCATCAAAACAATAAAACTAGGCCACCATAAAATGACATTGCAGATTGCAGTGGACTCTAGAGCTCAGGCCTGGGCCTAGGAAAGGAGCCACTGTTGGGCATTGTTGTTAATATTTATTTGGGCTGAGCCCAACAGAATGACGAACTGAGTGGATTATCAGCCCAATTTGTCCACGCTGTTGATCAAGTTTGTCTTCACTCTTTACTACTTGTCCATCTTTTAAGAGGGATTGCTAGGTTTGGGTGTTTTAGGATCCCAGTTAATCCACTATTTAAATGAAAATACTAAATATGGTTGTCACTAATGATGGAAGTTTCTATTTTTGGTATGAAAATTTGGCCTGGTTTCAAATTTAATCTGATCATCTGTTGAAAGCGGTTATTATGACAATTCTACAAGTTGTAGCAATTTTACATGCACATGATCCAACAACACCAATTGAGGTATTAAGTTTGAATCTCTATTTACCCCTAGGCCCTTTTAGTTCGCTGATTTGAGTTTTTAATTTGAATTGAGATGTGATTTTATGTAAGAACTCTTTACTGTAACAAAAAGTTAGATGTGACTGTTTTTTAGAACTTTTTACTGTAACAAAACTCGAATTCTAAACTTGAATTGGTGAAATGAACGGGACCAACATTGAAATTCAGTTACTTTATTTATTTATTATTTTTTTGAAGAAGCTTAGTAATTAATTGATCAATCTCCGTATTTACTCAAACTAATATTACTTCAAATAGGCCTTAATATAATTGCAAGCAAAACATAGTGACACATACCATATACATATATATTATAACCTAGTTAGGTAAAAACAACGTGATAATCAGACCAACATATGTACATAACTATTAACTAGAAGGGCATCTGTTCAAGTTTGTCGGTGTGATTTGAGTTGTAATAGATTAGTGTGGGTGATGGGTCATTCTCAGGCGCAAATCACACGTTGAATTTTGGGCTAAAACAGTGTTGACCAATCAAATCACATGATCACGTTTTTTTAATTTGTTTTACTTTTTTATATTTTATTTTTAACTTTTCACGTTTTTTACATTACTATAACGCAATTGCGGACATATGCTTGAATGATGTATTAGCCCATACAATATGATCTTGTTCTTGTTCTTCCCCCGTCAGAATTTTGCTATGCCCCATAACGTAGCGATAGAGAGAGAGAGAGAGAGAGAGAGGGAGAGAGAGAGAAGAGAGAGAGAGAAGAGAGAGAGGGAGAGAGAGAGAGAGAAGAGAGAGAGAGAGATAGAGAGAGGGAGAGAGAGAGAGAGAAAGGATATAATAATATAATTGGAAGGTAGAGAGAGAGAGAGAGAGAGAGAGAGAGAGAGAGAGAGAGAGAGAGAGAGAGAGAGGATATAACAACATAATTGGAAGGTTATGTTGTATACGCCATTACGCGAGACTGTCATGTATTAGCAGATCAAGCGGATGATTCTTCAGATTTGTGAGCACCAGTTTGAAAACTACCTGTATTTGGACGTACACATATTAACTGACAAAACCAATTTTTGCATTTATATTTATAATTTTCCTCAACGTCCCAATCGATGTCTCTAGCCCCTACCGTTTACAGGAGTGAACAACAACTCGCCTACGTAGCCTCTCTCGTGATCGTAAAAATTCATAACTTTATTTCTTTTTCTTTATAATTTATTCATTTCTTTTTTGTTATTCTCACCTAGAAAAGGATATTATCGTCAGTTCATTCTGTGACAAACAAACCTGGTCGTCTTTGGTCTGCATATGTGTGTCTCTGGTTTCAAATATATTTAAGATGTACAAACTGTTATTTCTTTGTTGGTAAGATATTTAGATATATATAGCCTGTTTTTTTTTTTTAAAAAAAAAAAATTATCTGAGACTGAAATAATTTATAGGACATACATGAGACTGCTGGTGGTTTTCTGATCACCCATAATATTAGCTAGTTTCAAGAGTGCCAAAATTATGACAAAGACTAATTGTATACTTGTATACACACACACACACACACACATATATATATATATATATATATATTATCTTGCTCTTGATGGTTATCTCAACGAAACATATAATATTATTTAGCAAAATACTTGGGAAATTTAAGGGAAAAAAATGAAGCCATAAAAAATATATGACCTCAGGCAACATTTAAGTGGGGAATATTTTAAAGAATTCCATCTCTTGCCTTGGTATTGGCTAATTATCGTCCTTAATTAGGGCATGTTTTGGTGGAAAGGAGAGAATGGATGGATATAGAAAAGAGATAAGATTATAGTAATATATACTTCATGTTATTTAGTAAAATAAGAAAGAGATAAGATTATAGTAATACTTCATGTTATTTAGTAAAAAAAAGAAAGAGATCATTAGAAAAAATGAATGAATATAGAAAATCTTAATGTTATATATATTGTTCATTTTACCATATAATTATTGTTTAAAACTAAAATAGTTTTTTTCAACTTTTTTTAATGGATTTCTTGAATCCGATTAATTAGTATAGGAAAAGCTGGGTTTGAGATTCTATCTCTCATCTTTTTATTCTCTTCTCCAACCCTCCAACCAAGTAAGCGATTATCTCTCTCCATTGTATTTTCTTCGGTGCATGTTTTGTTTTTATGTCTGCACCTAAAAAAAAAAAAACTGGCATGTGGATCCAACTAAGGAGACAGTGGTACTGTGAACCTGTGAATTATTTACGACATTATTTTTTTCCCCTTTTTTTTACTCCAAATGGTACAAATAACGAAAGTCAATTCATGTAAAGACAATGTTCCAAGTGAAAAATTATAAAATAAAATAAAAATGTTCGAAGTGAATAGGCAACTAATTATAAGGCATTTTTACTCCTGATCAGCCGAAATTCTCTCTTTCTATGTAATTATAACTTATAAGAATATTGGGCATATTTTCAATTGATCTCTTTCATAGACCAAATTCGAGTTCATCCATAATAACATGCATTTAATAGTGGACATTAATTTCCTCAAAAAAAAAAAATAGTGGAGATTAATGTACTTATCTACTCTTGCTCCTTTCACTTGGGAAATCATTTAAACAAAATTATTAAATAACTACAGGTGACAAGATGAGACACAGTAAATAATACTTCATATATAAATATATACGATCCTGAAGGACAGTGTGGAAGAGCAAAAATAAATGCGTGTGGACCTAAAGCCCACTTGTGAACCCAACATGACAGATACTTTGTCTTATATGACAAAGCCGATTGACATTTGGTAGAGATTTGGGAAGGATAGTCCAATGAAGAGTAAATCATATTGTCACGTTCGTACTTAATAAGAAACTCAGTACCATCAAATAATTGTGCAATATTCAGGCTTCATTTAGTTCATGTGGGTAATGGATAGTAAAAGGAAATGCACAAATACGCATACTTAAACGTACATATATACATATAGGTGTGGTTTTAATAGTTATTTCAATATTTATCCATCGTATTATTGTTTTAATCATAAGATATTAATTTGACAGTTATAATAAAATATATAGTTGATCAAAAAAATTTATGACAATTAATGGAACATGATTCTTATCACGCTATGTAATCATATTTCTATATTTGGTTGTAACCACCAATGGAAACGTAACAATTGAAAACTCGTCGATATACACACATATGGATGTGGTAATTTTAACGATTACTCTATTATTTATCCATCGATGAGTATCGTTATCTTAATTGTATGATATTGATCCGATGGTAGTAATATATTAGATAGTTGACTAAAAAAATTATGATAATTAATGAAATTAAATTCTTATCACGTTATGTTATTAAAGTTCTATATTTAATGGTAACCACCGAATGTAACTATATAAAATATAGTTACATGCGTGCAGTATGTTAAAGTATTATACTTTTTTAATGAAAACTATGAATGTAATATAGGAAACATCAACTTATACATATGGTAATATTTTTTGTTACCATGCAGTACACTACGTTAAAAAAATACCGTTAGTGCTGCTAGGATTCTTTTGGTAGCTGCCGTGAATTACGAGCAATGACAACCCTTTTTTGTTTCCTTAGTGGAAATGATATATATGAACACATGTATAGAAATCAAATATAGTAAGAAAAAGAATGTTGTGAATGAAAAAAAAAAATCGAGGAATATATATTAATAAAATGATCTTAGAGGATCAGCACATATGCAATATAAATAATAGGGTTGAAGCATAGCAAATTAAAGTGTGGGGAGGGCTTTAGCTGCAAAGTTTGTCTCTTGCCTGCACATGGCATTGAATGCCTTTTGGCAATACTAAGGTGAAGAGAGTTTGTTCCCATGCAATTTCTAACCTATCTATGATCTATATCTCTCCTTTCCCCTCTGATCTGCACATGAATATGCTTTCAGCAAATTTCTCCAGCAAATTGAAAAGATGCATACTCATATTAATTAATTAACAAAGACAAACATTCTCCAGCTAGCAAAACGAAAGGGACAGACACCAAGGTTAGCCCCTATCCATGATCAGGTCTTTGAAGATCATATATATGGATACATACAATTCATTAATTACTGTCACAAAGTTAATAATTATGATTGTCGTGTTTATCATCCCGGCTCAAAGCAATTTTACAGTGTGTTAAGAAAATTTTTCAATAATTTTACTGACCCTAGCCCAGAACTCAATATATCGAAGATAACTCACACGCCTACTAAACATCAATTAAGCTATTCTCAATTGCATGACATGATAAGAAACTAATAATAACAATACCGACACATTATCGCATATGTAGTGTTAGTATCTGCGATTAACATCATTTATTAATTTGATTTAGAGTGTGATTAAGAAAATAACGGACTATATATTAATTGATTGGTTGGTCAGATTACACCTCAAAAATAGTACTTTAATTTTTTGCATATAGATCACTACTAGCTAATAGGTTTAATGTGTGAAAAATATAAGTGAAATCTTATTTTGTGTGGCTAAGATCCAAGGTTCACGGTAGGCTCGGGCGTGTTTGATTTCAGGACTAGGGCTTCTGTGGGGAGGTGCTGAAAGTTTATTGGAGATAGGGTTTTTATCAATGGGGTCTCTGTAGTAGCATTCCACACATCTCTCTTTGGTTTATCTCCTTCTCTTTTGTCTTTTTAACTTGGTTGTTTGGGTGTCATGAACTCACGTGAACGCCTTACAGCTTCATATCTTCTCTCTCTCTCTCTCTCTCTCTCTCTCTCTCTCTCTCTCTCTCTCTCTCTCTCTCTCTCTCTCTCTCTCTCTCTCTCTCTCTCCCCCTCTCTCTCTCTCTCTCTGTTGTGCCTGATCTCGATTCTTTAAAAGAGTTTTACCACTCTACAACTTAGGCCCTTTTGCCGTCTCAAATCTCTAGTTTCCACCTTTGCAGGACACAACTCTCTCTCTCTCTCTCTCTCGCTCTCTCGCTCTCTGTCTCGGCTAATGGATCCACCTTACCATAATTCACCACCTTCAACTTTTCTTGACCTTAACATTGAAGATCATGGCCACCATCACTTATTCACTCTAAATCATGATCAAACTTCTTCATCTTTATCTCTCTCATCTCCTAATTTCATGAATATCCCACCCCAAGATCAAGGGCAATTTTATTATAGAGAACCACAAACAATTCAAGTACAAGAGGTATACTATTGATCATAAATATAATATATTATGTACCAACTTAATTAATCTTGGATTGTGGTTTATATTATTTATGCATGCTAGCTAGCTTTGTTAATTTGTTTTAATTTTTCTCATATGTCTTTTTCAAATTTTGTTGATCTTTTTAGGCTGATCATCATCACAAGCTTGTTTCATCCGGCGGATCAAGTGATATTCATCCTCCAAGAGTTGCAGAGAGTGAATCTGATCACCACCAAAATGATTTGAAACTTAGCATTTGGAAAAGTAGTACTGAAGATTCAAATTATGATCATGACAAAAGCAGTCACGTGAGTGACAATAACGCCGGATATTCGGCTAAGTGGATGCCTTCAAAGATGAGGATGATGAGGAAGATGATCGTGAACCCGGATCAAACAAATATCGATCATCATACACCATTAAACTTCACTCACAAGTTTGATCAAGTCATGAAGAGAAAGCATCCGGCATCGCCTTTAGGTACGGATCACAGCAGCACTTCTTCCTCAAACAACAACAACAACAACACAATTAGGGTTTGCGCTGATTGTAACACAACCAAAACCCCTCTTTGGAGGAGTGGTCCAAGAGGTCCCAAGGTATACTAATTTCTCTCTATTCTTCATGATCAATTCATATTTTTCATATATTAATTAACTAAAGAATTTGATTTTTCTTATGTATATGTACCTTCAAGCTCTCAAGGATGATAATTTTTTTAATTTTTATAAGGGATATAAAATACCAAAGACATATTTGACACAAAAATTAAGCTGATTTAATAATTATTTGTGTTGGTGCAGTCACTTTGCAATGCCTGCGGGATTCGACAAAGAAAGGCGAGAAGAGCAATGGCGGCGGCAGCTGCGGCGGCAAATGGCACAATTCTTGCCACGGATGCAACCACCATGAAGAGTAGTACTAAAGTTCAACGCAAAGAGAAGAAACCGAAAAATGGCAACGGTGTTGTTCCACAATTCAAGAAAAGATGCAAACTCACGGCCTCTCCATCTAGAGGTAGGAAGAAGATTTGTTTCGAGGATCTCGCGATAAGCATAAGCAAGAACTCAGCCTTCCAACGAGTTTTCCCTCAAGACGAGAAAGATGCCGCTATCCTGCTAATGGCTCTTTCTTATGGACTTGTTCATGGATGAGAGAGAGAGAGAGATATTGTTTATCATCGACAGTATTGCTATGATCTGATCTCTCCTCCAAAAGAATGATTTTCCATATCAGTTTTCTCATATGTAGTTTAGACCTAAGGCATATCCATGTGTGAGAGTGAGCATGTCATGAAATAGAGAGAAATTAGATTATGTGTGAGAAAATCAAAATTCAATAAAAAAAGAAAAAGAAAAGAGAGGAAAAAAAAAGGAGAGAATAAATTATTAGTAGTGTACTTGTGATCTTAGGAGCTATGGTGGATTGGACAAGTTGATAACCAAATCATGATGGGTCTCTTGTTCGTTAGTATCTGCTCATTGTGTTGTCATACTTAATTAATAAAATTCTCAAATTAAGGCTTCTTATTAATTTGTTGTTAATTTCTTTTCTTTTTTTTTTTACTCGGCCGTTCTATTACTACTGATCATGATCTTAATTACTTAAGGGCGCTTTTTCTTTACGGATTTTCAGTTAATTATTCTTAGATAACTAGGCAACGAGAAGATCATAAAAGTACGGTGACAAATTAATTGATTCAAATATAGAAAGCAAAATATTATAATTAGTTTTTAATCGTGGGGTTTAATTAGAAAGAGAGATAGTGATTAGGGCCATACTTGAGATCGAGAAAGCAACAAAGACTAAACGAGAGACGCGTATACGATGATGATGGTGATGATTCAGATCAAGAGTTTCAGCTTTTGGTGTTATGAAAGATCGCCAAGAGGATTGTACTTTTGTCTCAGACGCTGTCTGTATTGCACAAGATGGTCAGAAAGCTAGAAAATTCGAAATAGCGGTAGTATAAGAGAACGACTTGACCTAATTGTGTGCAGTAGTCCTAAAAGACCATGCCCACATTAAAAAAACAAAAAAAAATTGTTGGTCACAAACACAATATATATTATTGGCGATCTGTGAATACTTGGAGATAAAGTGGTAACTTTAATTTTCTATGTTAAAAGATGATGACACAACTTTTTTTTACCTGACTTTTAACCATGGCAGTGTTAGACTTATAGATATATAGTGGAGAAACTAGAAACCCTAGCTTGCCAGCTGGGTTGCGTTGGTATATAATAATGAAAAATGTTCTTATATAAAACGATATGCGTATATGTGTGTGTATGTATATATATGTATGTATATATACACACACATGCTTTCTCCATTATAACTTTGATAACTTCTAATACAATTTGTATTTTTTTTGGCTTGCAATGGCTAAATGTACACACTCTCTCTTTCTCTCACTATGCATGTAACTTTGTTTTTCACTGAATTATATATATTGGTGGGTCATGGGTGATGATTAAAATGTTGTTTAGTTTAGTAAATATTAGCTGTAGATTGTAGTTTTTGTTACTTTTTGGAAGGAAAGATATTACATATAAAGCAATTAGTAGTCTTCTAGATTTTACAACTTATTCATGGCGATGTTATTGAAGAGATTTTTTAACGGTGTGCATATGTGGAGACACGTTTTTTTTTTTTTTTTTGCTGAATACATATATAGAGAGACACGTGATATGTGCTCAATAATATATATAGGTTTAGTTTGAGGTTGTTGTATTTTAAAATAATTATTGTGTTTTTAATAAAAATATTATTTTTACTTAAAACAAAAGCAGAAGCAAAAGTATAATCTAAAAGTTAAACATTTTAATTTCTTAAAATAACTTAAAAAGTGCATTAATTTATGTACAAAGTACTTTTGTGCATATTTATTAAACACTGAAATTACATTGTTTATTGTGCAAAGTGTTTTGAGAGTTTTAAAAGCAATTCTAAACACACTTAAAAGCAATTCTAAAGCAATTTTAGTGTGTGGCCTATAACTGAAATAACTCTACTTAAAGTTTGAGACTATCCGTGTGAATCTTATCCGTACTATTAGATGGCATTGAACATCGCTTAAGCTATTGGTAAACTAATATGGTATCAGAGCGGGAGGTCCTGAGTTCAAACTCCCGTAATTGCACTCTTTATCCCCATTTAAAAATTGTCATCACGTGTTGGGTCTTTATATATCTCGGGCTTAAATATTCACGTGTTGGGTTTTCTAATTAATTTACCCACACGATTACCCATTATCTAACCCACATATGAGGAAGAGTGTTAAAGTATAAAATTATTGTTAACTCACCTTTTAATAACTTAAATTTTTAAGATAAATTAGTAAACTAACACACTATTATTTTATAGCATTGTGATACAAGTCAAGAAAGATTTTGAGTAAAAGAGAAAGAGGAGGTCAATGGTCAATACTCAACACAAAACAACATCGAGACTCGGGAGAGTCTCGTATTGTCTGAAAGTTTTTGTACATACTGTGAATGTGCCGAACTTAATAATTTATAAGACATGAAAAGAAAAAAAAAGTGTACGTGCATATATATTTAGGCAATTTACTGAAAATAGTCATTCATAGTAGTACTACAATAATGATGTTTTGTGGCCTTGTGCTCATCGAAAATGGGAATCGCAATGGATTTTCATATTTACCCCCCGGGAAAAACTATTATCAACTGTGCTGTGACACATTCGAGTTAAAAACTATTTATCGATCTTGTTGAAAAATGAGCTTAAGAAAAGATAATTCTTTAAAATTACAAAAAAAAAATACAGTGCCAAGAAAACAAACGTAAAGTTTAATGGCATAAAACGAAATACAAAAGAAATAAAACAAAGTTTAATAAATGTAAATAATTCAAAGTTATTTTAATGCTTTGTTTCTAAATATTAAATTAGGGTAATTAGCAAGATTAGTCTCTATATTCTTTAGGGCTATTTTGCATGGATACCTCTTATTGAGAATAATTAATATCTTTTTGCATTGCATTGATTCTCATATACACATTATGGGCGATTTTTTTTTTTTTTTTTTGAAACTGGGAGTTAACCCCTTACTCAATTTTTGTTTTCATTATTATTAAAATCACCTTTACATTGTAAATATTTTCCGGCCAAAACTTATGACAGAACATGCACTTTTATTTCACTGGTGGGAACTAATGTTTTAGCCATTAGAATAAACGAGAACTTCCGTGATTTTTTATTTTTTATTTTTTGTGTGGTAAATGGCAGGAAATAACAAGCTCTAAAAGGGAAACTAGGACCTAGCAACATGTCGTTTTTTAGGTTAAACAACAGTCGTTTATTTATTGAGGAACAACAATCTTTTATAAGACTTATAAAGAATAAAAATATACATATCCCGTTCAAAATAAACGACGATAACCTTTGACGTGCAAAAAAGACATCTCATTTTGAGGCAAATGACAGTAATTAGCAAGCATCTAAAATAAAAGCTAGATGTCGTTTTAGGATTGAGCGACAAACTATTGCTTTACAACGGCATGTCGCTTTTGCATGGAATAAATCATCTAAAATAAAAACTAGATGTCGTTTTAGAATTAAACGACAAACTATTGCTTTACAGCGGCATGTCCTTTTTTACATGGAATAAATACTTTTTTTTTTTGTTGTGGAAAATGGAAAAGTAAACATAATTGAAGTAGTAATTTACCAACTTGAAAACAGAAAAGCTTTCATAAAAAAAAGAAAAAATTATTCTCACAAATGTCTCTTAACTTTAGAGTCATTTTAGTTTGATCCCTGAAATTTAAAAATTTTCACTTAAAATTTTAATCGCCCTTAACTATTTTTTTTTTAGAATTTCTTTTAGAATTCATTAAAAAAAAAAAGAAACAATAAGATCACATGGTCTTTCTGCTTAAACTTCGGTTAAAAAATAAATAGAAAAAAGTCCACATTGTTAGGACTATTAGTTGGCAAAAGGTTGTAAATTCATAAACAAAATAGCAAGATTGTGGACTACTATGTAGATTCTATTCTTGGTTACTTGCACCGGATTTGGGATGATTTCCTCAATAAAAGGAAATAAGTTTATGGAGCTAATTTGGTTGACTTTTGGTGGCTAATTGATGGGCTCTATGTATGGGAAGAATCCTTGGAGGAGAAGTTGATTTATTTAGGGTGATTTTGGTGGAAGAAATAGATGGGGCTATAGACCAATTTGGGGTATATATATTTGGTTTGCAGCCATGAACGTTGTAGAGCTTTTTGAATGAAATATTCTGTAGCAAAAGGTTGCTTAGATGCTCTTTGAGTGAAAAAAAATAAAAGGTGGTTCTTCAGGAGAAGAACGTATTGTTTTCAAGAGAAAGTTTTCAAAGACAAGTGGTGCTCGAAGAATAAAGTCACTAGGAGGATTCTCCACAATGACGACTACATCAAGGAGGGAGTCTTTGAGTGTGTAAGACCGATTGGTGCCTGTAATCTCTTTATCTTAGTGGATTGTTCACTGTCTGTGCGTGGCCCCGTAGATGTAGGTGTGCGCACCGAACTGTGATATCAATTCCTTGTGTCTTTTATGTTTCTGCTCTTATAATTTACTACTATTGAATCAAAAAAAATATATCTATTTACACGTATCTGTTATCAGTGTTACAACTAGTGTTATAACACTATTTGTGACACCGACCGAAAAACAGACCTAACACACATGATCAAATTTAACTCATTTTTTGGTATAATTTTAATAGAAATTTTAATTAAGTGAGTTAAGTGGCACTAATTCAAAATTAAAATGAAAAAAGTGAGTTTTTATAATTCATAAGAAAAATTGGGAATGACGTTGGAGCCCGTGAAAATAAATCTTCTTTCAAATTGAGATTTATTTAGAATTATATTAAACCTAATCACCCATGAACAATAGATCATTTGCGAAACACGTGATCTGTTCCGTCCAAAATAAAGGGTCCGTTGGCAATTTTGGCTTTTAGAATGATTTTAAGAGTCTGTGATTGTTTTTTAGGAAAAAGAGATAAATAAGTTAAGACTTTAGATGAATTAAAATTAATAGGTCAATAGTTTACATAAGTTAATAAATAGGTCAAATTACTGTTTTCGTCCATAATTTGTCTGATTATGAACCATAACTTGACAAGTTATTATCCATAATTGTCCATAACTTGTCTGGTTATATGAACCATAACTTGACAAGTTTATCCATAATTTATCTGGTTATAAACCATAACTTGACAAGTTATGACCTATTAATTTCTATAACTAAAAATTGACCTATATACTTTCTTAAGCTTTTTATATTGACATATTTTCTGTTATTTTCCTTGTTTTTACAAAAAACGAAAAAAAAAAAAAATTGGGTCCAAGACTTGTCACCTTCTTTTTTAGAAACGACGTCGTCTTTTCATGTGTGCACATTTCCTCTGTGACAAACTGAACTAAACCTAAAAAAACCTCCACAACCGCAAAAGATTTGGTAAAGCAATCATCAGTTTGAATAACGTTACCAGAACCAGAACATACTGGAAATTGGAAATCAATAATTAACTGATTATTATCATTATTACTAACTTCTCGAACAGGCCATTTCAAAAGTCCCTCTGAAAACCCCACCCAAAAAAAAACAAAAAACACCAAAAGTCGCTGGCATTCATCAATGGCGGAGCCACATTCGTCCGTACCACCACCTTCGCCTCCAAAAGAGTCTCTAACCAGGCGCAACAAACTCATTTGGCGAGCTCTCTTGATCTCCAATCTAGCTCTCGGAGGTTCTTGTTGCTCTTTAGTTTTTATGGCGTTGCTCACTATTTTCATTTTCAGTTAATCAATCAATTTTTATTATTATTTTTTTTTACAAATGTGGTTGTTGAAGTCGATTTTTTTTTTATTTACTCTGAGTAATGGGTTCATTTCATTCGAGTGATCTGGGTTGTGGGGGGTTTTTTTTTTTTTTTTTTTTTTTTCTTTTTTCCTTTTGGGTTTTGCGCAATATGTGTTTGATGTTTGTTCAAAATAAATAACTGCTATTAAGTGTTAAGTGAACTAATAATAATAATGTGTTCATAAGATTCTTTTTTTTTTTTTAATGTTGTTTTGTGCTAGAAGGGATTGTATAAACACCTAATACTGGCCAAAATGCTTGTTTATAGTACATGCCCAACGTAGCTTTTTTGTTGCAAACTTTATGATCTTATTTTAGCCTAGTGTTACATACAAAAAGGGTTCAACTTCATCTGTAAGGACTGGAAAATTTGGCATTTGAGACTTTGGCTACAATTAGAGAAGTAACCAGTTTGTGATATTCTGAAGACACTTAAAACCCTCCCCAAAAAAAAAAGGGTTTTGCGTCCTTTTGTTTGCTTCTTGCTTGGCCTTTGCCTTGAGAATAATTTTGCTTAGATGTTATGGTTCTTGACCCTTCCTTGGTGTGTGTGTGTGTGCATGCATGTTTGTGTGCTGGTGGTGATATTATACTCAAATCATGATTCTTGATTCTGACGTTTGAAATTTAAAATTTTTTGTGAGAGAAAAATACTGTAGTAGAATTAATGATTTGAGTTTAAGTATATGAAATGGGTCCTAAGTGTTTTTTGTTTTTATTTCCTATAGGAAAATGACTAGTCCACAGTCCTGCCATTTAAGTCCGCAATTGGATTATTTCTATGTTTCTAAGAACGTTGATTAGTTGGAGTAACATTTCAGTAAAACAATAAGGCTCAAATTCATCTGAAGGAGCTCGCTTACTTGCATTTGCATTCTTTGCAGCTTACATGTTTGCAAGGCCTAAGAAGAAAGATGCCCATGTAGAGAATAATCGCAAAGCTTCAGAAAAGGGTGTTAAAGACAGCAAAGCAGAGGAGGAAGTTGATCTTTCTAACATCAAAACAATGCCAATTTATGATACGCCGACACCCCCTCCACCAGCCGTGGAACATGCGAAAGTTCGAGAACTGATCCCTGAAGATCAGCAGCGTGAACTTTTCAAGTGGATGTTGGAAGAGAAAAGGAAAATCAAACCGAAAGATCCTGAAGAGAAGAAGCGTATCGACGAGGATAAGGCCATACTCAAACAGTTCATCCGCGCAAAAACTATACCTAAATTCTAGTTTTTCTATTCTTTCTCAGTTCAGGAAAGTTCTTTAGAGAAAAGACACTACAGAAGGAGCCTCGTATATTTTTGTGCTCATCTGCTTCAGGATGGAGATTTTTTTCGTTCAATTTGAATGTCAATGTGTTCTCATTCTTCTTGGAATACTTGGCTATATTTCCATGTTGGGTTCCAAATTTTCCTTCGTGAGCAAGATATTCCTATTGATGATATATATATATATATATATTGGCTGAAGAAAAATTACAAGAAACAGCTTCCTATTGAATCTTTTGTTGTTTGAAATGAAAATTTTAAAAGTATGTAAGTTTGAACCAAAGTCTAGACACAGAATTCTTTATATGATGTGTTTATTGTTTTGGGTTCAAAACGATAAACTCATCAATTTGGGCTGAAGGGTAATATCTTTAATCGTCAAATGCATTCAAATATTACCAAACCGTGTAGCTGATATATTAACAAAACAAAGACAGAAAAACACCCTCTATTTCCCCAGTTAAAGTAGTTGGAAGGAACTCGTTCTCAAGGCTTAAAAGTCAAGACTAAAGAAGACCCCTGACAAAAATAGAGATTTGTCTTTACTAGCTTTTGTGGGATGGCTAATAAATTTTTTGGAAGGTTTAAGGGTCCCACTATCTCTTTTGCCGAACCACATCCACATTTTCAATCCAATATCCCTATTTCCCAATTCTCTCTCTCTCTCAAGTCATGCTCTACAGAGAAGAAACTGTTTCAGTCCCTTGAGCTAAATATCCAAAAATACAAGCTGAAATCACAAAAAGCAAATCTTGGTTTTCTCTTCTTGTCAACATTTAAGCAGAAATTATATTTCCTATGCCAGGAACTATCTTAGTTTCAGGTACTAAGTACCATGTTTTTTAAACTGCAATTCAAACATGAAAAGCTATTACTAATTATTTTCATCTCATGCCAGTTCTGGAACTCATGGACCTTCCATTCTCATCACCTTCTTCAACAATTTCAATAAAAGGTACTCAATTATCCCTTCCTTTTAACTTCACTTTTCTGTTTAAATATATATTAACACGATTGAACATTTCATTGCAAATGCAGTTTCCATGGGGAAAAAGGGGTACCAAACTTGGGACAAAGGAGAACTTTCCTTGTAATAATCACAATGCTCAAGTGTCACTCCTAAAGGCTACACTTTACTTTAGTGATTATTATTATTATTTTTTATTATTATTATTATTTGCAATTACTTCAATTTTGGTAACAATATACAGATTCTGTTGTGTTACAGCCCTTTGACAACCCTCCGAGACAATTTGGTCGTTGTCATCCAGGATTCAGAGGGCAATGAAATATCACATGCAGGTACGTAAATATATATCTATCCAAATTGCAAATTTTATGTGTATAATTGGGTATTTATGTCTTTAAATTTGGGCAGGTGTTGAAACCAAATTAATAGTTGAGAAAGGTATTTGGGATGACATCTTTCCCCTTGAAGGAGGTGGACATGTCCAGATGAAGCTCCAGTTTGTACTCAATGAAGATGAGCGCAACAGAATTCGCTTGATGGTATTTTTCATTTTTTTTTTTTACCTCATTGCTTGTCTAAATGATAATGTTGTATATATGTTTTTTTTTCTTATTTTTAGCATATGTTTTCATTTTGCTTGTAGAGAGAATCTGCTATGAAAAAGAAACATGGTGAGCTTCTTGATTGCAGAACTAGTAGTGTAGAAGTTAGTCCTAATGATGATACTAAAGTTGCTTCATCGTCGTGCCATGAGAATTCAGGTTCGATGTCGCATACTCAATAAGGGGGAAAAAAAGTTCAATGAGATTTGAGCATAACAAGAAAATAGGAAGGAGGATAATACCAAAAAAAAAAAAAAAAGCAATTTTTATGAAAAGGATAACTAAAAAGTTTGGTTGGATTCATTTTAACGGTGATTTCACCTGTTTTAGAACGATGCAGATAGAAACAAAGAGGCTACATCATCAGCCATTCCTTTGTCACAAGATGTTGATCATATCCATATAAGTAGACTCATTGACAAGCAATCTGATGAGGAAGTTGAGCCTCAATTACCTTCTGCTAAGATTGCTAGCAGAGAAGTTCACTCAAATGAATCACCATCTTCAATGGGAAGTTCAGAATCGGGTTCTTATTCGAGAAAGAGAAGCTCTCTAGAGAGGATTCCTAGCAGTGTCAGGAATATGATCAGTGCCTTTGAAAGTAATCTTTCTCAGGTATATATCTTATTTTGTTAACAAAAATCTGATAAACATCTTTTCTTTATTATAAATGTTTCACAACAATATCTTTTAACAGGATACGAAATCTCACATCAAACCATCACCGCCGACAAAAGTACAATCGAATAAGATTGGATCTCAGTCGAAGGAAGCGAAGACAGAGAACACAGAAACAATGAGAGGCAGTGTGCAGTTGGAGGAGTTGAGCACAACAAAAGTAAGAGGCAAAGGCACAAACAACACAAGTACAAAGAGTAAACTCAAATTTACACATAAGGAACTAGCCACAGAGGAAGAGAAATCTCATGGAGATTCGACTAGAACGCCAATGATCACAACGTCTTCAGCGGTCGATAATGTCAGTGATAGGCAACATTCCAGCAAAAGTCAAACAAAAATTTCTTCCGAAACTTCACCAAGTTTTACCATGAGAGAAATTACAACCCATAACTTGAGACCAGTAGAGCACTATGAAGATATGCACGATTCCTTTGACAGCTTTAGTGCATGGATATTCCCCGATCAAATGAGACGATTCTGCGTAACAACTGGTGGTAAGAAGTTGATGGATTTCGTGGGAGGTTATGGTTCTATTAAGTCAGAAGTTCGTCAAGGGAAGGTCAACATTTCCATACCAGAAAAGGTATCTTTATTCCAGACTCTTGGCTACTCAAAATTGCCTTAAGAAATCAAATGATGAGATTTCCTTTATTAAACATCCAATTGTTATGTTTTCCTAATTATCTCAGTCCAATGACAATGGTGGCACTAGAAATGAGATTAAAAGAAGCAAGAAAACTCACAAAGCAAGAAAATCAAAGCCCGAGAGTGAAGATGTTGAATCTTCTACAGGACCGGTTGGACAGGTTATATTTTATCTTCTAAGAACTATAAAGGTTTTATTATTGATTATGGGGAAAAGCCTTGCAAACCTCAGAATTTCAGTTCAGATTTTAGAAAATTAACAATGAAAAAAAGAGAAAAGAAAAAGAAAAGGAGTTCATGTTATTTCTCTGAAAGAGATCATCTAGAAACTAGTTGGAACTTGGAAATAAAATGGTGCTAATAGTTTTTCTTGTTCATTGTCATTTTTTTTTCAGCTAGTGAAAGTTGCAATTATGGTGGGATTTGGAGTCCTTGTTCTCCTTACAAGACAAAGAAATAACAGGTAAAATAGAAAGCGAACAAAACACTATATTACTATTTTAAGTTGGCTAAATATGGTTTTTATAAAGTAATTTTGTATTTTTTTGGTAAGAAAACCGTTTTGTTTCCGTTAATGTGTTTGAATATGCTAATTTTCTGTCTCTCTTTTTGATATTTTGCAGATAAAATTAGCTGGTGCTATGGTCCTCAGTCATTGGGGTGAAGTTTGTATAGAACCATTGTGTTGTTAAGTTCTTGTTTATAACACCATGTGCGATACATTTCTCAAAATTGTTTTTGAGTTGAACAAAATAAATAAATTGTGGAAAATTAAGGCTCCCAGGAAATATTTTTGTGTTCATACACAATATGTAATTTTTTTTTTCTCGTTTAACTATCTTTTGTTATTTTTTATAATACTCGTATGGTTATTATTCGTTGGTACTTGGTTCCCTTCACAATTTGTAACCTTTTATAGCCATGCAAACCACATTCAATTGCGCCATATGTTCTCTTAACTATAGGCCACGTTCATTTTACCGATTTGCATTTTACTATAGTAAAAAACTCTTAGAAACATTCACATTTAACTTTTTTACTACAATAAAAAGTTCTCATATAAAGTCATATTTCAACTCAAATAAGCGATTTAAACGGGCCCATAGTATTTTTGAATTTTGGATTTATACTTCTGTACAACATCCCAAAAAATTTAACCAAAAAAAAAAGAAAGATGATCGAATTTCCAATATTAAAAAGAAAGTCTCGTTCATTTCACTGATTTGAGTTTTGATACAGTAAAAGGCTCTCAAAAACAGTAACATCTAACTTTTTTATTACAGTAAAAAGTTCTCACATAAAATCACATCTTAACTCGAATTAGCAAACTAACGAGCCTGAAAATTCTGACTAAAGAAGTGTGGGAGAGAGAGAAAAATGAGTGTTCTGATTAGTGTCCTAACTGTTGCTGAACATGTCATTAGACTCTATGCTTTGTATTTTGGATGGCACCATCCCCTTCTCCAACGTTCTTAGGCGTCGTTCGTTTCGCTGATTTGAGTTCGAATCAGCGAAACGAATGAGGCCTTAGTCTTTTGAGGTCTCGTCCCTAATGGTGTGGCGCATCATCAGGTGTCAAAAATATTTGGTGGTGAACTGACGTTGGGCTACTTGGTTGGTGCACATTCTTTGGTTCATAGGCATATCGACAATGGTTCTTCCGTCATTGTGCTTAACCTTTTACCGTTGTTTTGGACATTAATGCTATGTTTGGTGGGAAGGAAAGAAAATATGATAGAAAGGAAATATGGAAGTGATAGAAAATAGTAATGATGGAAAGGAAATTGATTCTCTTTTATGTTGTTTGGTATGAGAAGATGGAAAGAAAATGAATGAGCTTACCTTCACTTGTTTGGTATTGGAAGTTAAATTAAGAGGAAAGAAAAAATCTTACTCGTAAATTACTTTTATACCCTTAAATTTTTTACTTGGATGTTGATGGAGAAAATGATAGTTTAGTAACTTTGCTCATTTTAATGAGTTGTCCCCATTTTCTACCCACTTGTGGAAAGAAAAAAAATGGTGGGGCCCACATGTATTATTTTCCACTCCATTTTCTCTTCTTTTCTCTTTTCTCTCCTACCAAATAACCTACATTTTCATTTTCCCTCCCAAAATTCCTCCACCTTCTTCCTTCCTTCTACTTTTCTTTCCTACCAAACATACTCTAATGGTATCTCTCCATCAAAAGCGCATTATCATTGTTATTTATGGTCCGTTTTTTCTTCTTTAATTTGAGTTAGGTTTGCATCAACGATGTATTTTATCCGTGTTTGTTTCATTAGTTTATTATTTGATTGTGTTTTGTCTACTGAATTTATGTTTTGATTGTAATTTAATGTGACTTTAGTGCAATGAAATTTTCGACACCAATTGATAGCAGAGATACTAAAAAGTCATGTATGTGCTCTATTTTTTATGTACCTGTTAACAGTATACTAAGAGCTCGTTTAGTTCGTAGATTCGAGTTTTTAATTCGAGTTGAGATGTGATTTTATGTGAAAGCTTTTTACTGTAGTAAAAAAGTTAGATGTGATTGTTTCTGAGAGCTTTTTACAGTAATAAAACTATAATTTTAAACTCAAATCGGTAAAATAAACGAGGCTGAATTGTTTGATGATTTAAGGTTTTGTTTCTTCTAAAGATTATCTTCAAACTTTATCACAAATTCTTCCAATCTTTTTTGCATTTTTTTAAAAATAAATAAAATGTATTTGTTTTTAGTTTAAAAAATTTAAAAGGAAAACGTTACCAAACGATGTATGAAAACATGTTTATTTTAGAACTACTTTTAGAATTAATTTATTTATATTTTTACCAAAATACTGTTTATAAATGGTCACGAGGCACGAGTTGAAATGGCCAATTTAATAAAAAAAAATAGTGGGTAATAAATAAAATCTCCAAGTGAAAAATGGGGACTAAAGTGAGATAAAGTATAATCTTCGGGGAGTTATCAGTAAATATGACCCCAATACTTAAAGCCCTGCTCCTTCAACCTTAAACCCCTGAGGCCTGAGCCGGCATTGCAGAGATGGTTCGGAGCATCAAAAACCCTAAGAAAGCAAAGCGAAAGAACACGGTCGGTTTCCCCGATTCCATTACTTCTCCAGCACTTAGGTTTTGTTAATTCCGTTGAATCGACAATAAACGCCAAAATTTTTCTTTCCAATTAGGGTTCGAAGAAAGGAGATGGTTCGTCGTCGTCTTCGGTGCCGTCCATGCCGGCGAAGGTGTGGCAACCAGGCGTGGACAAGCTCGAGGAAGGTGAAGAGCTCCAGTGCGATCGCTCGGCGTACAATTCTCTTCACGCCTTCCATATCGGATGGCCCTGTTTGAGGTGTTGTAAGATTTTCATTTTTTTTTTCTTTTGATTTTGAATTCCGGGGAAAGTTTGGGAAATTAATATGAAGTTTAGATTTTGAGATTGGTTTTGGACGTTGATTGGCCTAACTACGTCAAAGAGTAGTACTTTTATATTGATTTCTCGGAAATTAAGTGTTTTTTCTTTTGTCTATAGTGTTATTTTGATTATTCGGATGAAAATTTGAGGGGAATAAGATTGAAAAACGGGTTGTTTGGGACTAAGAAGAGTGGATTTTGTTTTCTTTGCTTAGTAGACACCATTTTTATAGGAAAGCCAAAGGAAGTTGAGCAGTTTTTATTTATTTATTTATTTATTATTGTTGTTATTATTATTTTTTTTTTAAATTTCCATTTGGATTAAGAAAGTCCCATTTAGAAGTTGTTATCGAATTACTTGACAGTTTTGATATCGTTCGTGATACATTGGGGTTAGTTCGGACAGAGTTTCCACATACAGTATATATGGTCGCAGGAACCCAGGTGAGGTTTACTTTTATTCATTTTTGTATGCGTATATATCTTGGAAAATATTTGTGTATATATTGTGCGTGGAACGGTGCAAGTCTGTAAAAAAGGAGAAGGAAAAAGAGTATGAATCCTGGTTTTTCCTTGTGTAGTCGCACAAGGTTTTGTTTTCTTGGTGAAAAATTATCAGACTGCTTGTTTTATATGAGTTATTGGGAAACAAGTGCTTAAGCTTGTTTTCTTCTAGAAATATATTTTCTTAATTTTCTTGTAACTCTCAATAATTATTCAATCTTTTCCTGCAGGCGGAGAAAGCTGCTTGGAACTCCATAGGAATATTTAAAATATCCAACATTTCTGGGAAAAGACGTGAACTAGTGCCTGAAATGTCCACCGCTGATGGATCTAATATGGAGGGTGGCAGTAGTGATAGTGAATCGGAAAGTGAAGATGAGGGCCGTGGTGGATCTGGGGAACCAATTTTGCAGGCAATATTTTCTATACACCCATATTTACTAAATTCTTCTTGATGAGGTTTCTTCTCTACTTAATGTGGATCCTTAACTTTTGTTCTTTGCATCTACAGTTGCGAAAGGTAGCTCATGAAGGAGGTGTTAATCGTATACGTGCTATGTCACAGAGGCCTCATATATGTGCATCCTGGGCTGATACAGGTCATGTGCAGGTTGGACTTTGCATTGTTAGAACACTTGGACTTGGTCATCTTATTTAGGTTATACTTTTGATGTAATTTCACTTTTATTCTTTTTTATGCAGATATGGGACTTCAGCTCTCACCTTAATGCTTTAACCGAATCGGAATCGGACCTGAGTCAGGGTGCTGCTTCAGTTTTTAATCAGGCTCCACTAATTAAATACGGGCATAAGGATGAGGGCTATGCTATAGACTGGAGTCCAATTGTACCTGGAAGGCTTTTGTCCGGTACTATTCAGTTTATTCAGATTCCCATTCATATCATTTTGCTGTTTTTTGCTTTAGTAAATGGAAAAATTATAATCTAGCGACTTGTTGAATGAAGGTGACTGCAAGAACTGCATTCATTTCTGGGAACCTACATCTGATACAACTTGGAAGGTTGATACTACTCCATTTATTGGACACGCAGCCAGTGTAGAAGATCTACAAGTATGCTTTGAACTTGTGAAGTGAAAATATTTTCTCGGTCTTAAATGTGGTCTCCAGGTCATTATTTAATTTTCCTTTATTTTATTCAATGTTTTAACCATCCTGGTTCTGACTTTTATCCGTGCAGTGGAGCCCTACAGAACCGGATATATTTGCCTCTTGTTCTGTTGATGGTCATATAGCAATATGGGATGTTCGCTTAGGGAAGAAGCCAGTAGAGTCTTTTAAGGCACATAATGCAGATGTTAACGTTATTTCATGGAACAGGTCTGACAGCCACTGTTTTTCTTTAGTATCAATGCCTCTCTGTATTTCCTTTTATGACCTATTTATCACTTGTCTCTGACTAGGTTGGCCAGTTGTATGTTGGCATCTGGAAGTGATGACGGAACGTTTTCCATTCATGATCTCAGATCGCTTAAGAGCGAGGTATACACCATTAGTAGGCTGGATAATGTTTACAATTTTTCATCTTTCTTGAGACAAGATTTCTACAATTTTCTCTTTGTTGCTTCTGCAACACTACTTTGGATCACTGAATGGTCAGAAAAGGGGAAAAATTAGTAAAAAAAAGTATATCGTCCCTACTCTTTTGACAATAGATTATGAATCTCATTTTGATCAAGTTAGATAATTGGTGTGTCGAGTTTTGTATATGATAGGTTGGTTTTGGATTGACTCTAACGTGGTCATTATGCACTATTTTATATCAGTAGCTCAATGAAATAGAATGTTGCATAAGACCTGGTATGAAAATGGAATCTCCTTTCAGTTGTTGATGTATCTAGAACTAAAATTTCATCTCTTTGTATGCAGGAAAAAGATACTGTAGTTGCGCATTTTGCTTATCATAAACATCCTATCACATCTATTGAGTGGAGCCCACACGAAGCTTCCACTTTGGCTGTGTCATCGGTCGATAATCAGCTGACGTGAGTAACAGACGCAGGACAAATAAAAATTATGAGATAATTTTATGATCTGACTTTCTAACCTGTAATATCAAATAACTTCCCTTTTCTCTTCTGGTTTTCAATTCCAGAATATGGGACCTTTCCTTGGAAAGAGACGAGGAAGAGGAGGTAGAGTTTAAAGCCAAGACCAAAGAACAAGTGCATGCCCCAGAAGATTTACCTCCTCAACTTCTTTTTGTTCATCAGGTAACCAACTGTTCTTCCAACTTCTTCACCAGTAAATTTAAGTTGCTTGTCGATTAGCGAGTTAACTCATCGTCCTTCATTGTTTTGTACAGGGACAAAAAGACATCAAAGAGCTCCATTGGCATTCTCAGATTCCGGGAATGATCATATCTACTGCAGGTGATGGTTTCAACATTCTAATGCCTTCAAACATACAAAATCTAATTCCGCAAGATGCTGCTTGAAAGCTGTACATCCAAAACGTGTGCTTCCAAATTACTTCTGTATGATGGATGAATGTGTCTTTATTTATTTTTTGTTTCCCTCCTAGTTTTTTTCCTGTTCCCCTTATTTGGTGCAAAAAGTAGTCTCTCCCCGTTTTTTGGATAAGTCCAAAGCTATGTATTTGAGCTTGTGTCTGTTTGAATTCAACTTCTCATATATTTGAGATGTCAATTTTGCTTAATGTTGAGATTTAGGTAAACAACGAATGTAATTCTGGGTTCAAGCAAAAAAAAAAAGAAAAAAGAAAAAAGGAAGTATCCATTTCTGGCAATCTCGTAAGATGTTTGCTGCAATGATGTATCCAACGGAATGCAAGTTACTTCTCTGATTGTAATATATTCTTATTTTATCTAATTGTTGATCAATAAATCTAAGTTCTTATTTGGTAGGAAGGAAAAGTTGAAGAAGGTAGTGGGGCGAGGGGATTATTGGAAAGATTTTAGGATCCGTGATTTGTTCGGTATGGCAAAAAACAATAGGGAATGGGTCGAGGGATTTCAAATACTTTAAATAGCTAAAATTTTAGTAAAATAGATCAATCTCACTATAAATCTACTAGTAAATAAATATGTCCGTTTTTTGGTAGAAAAATATTTAAAATCGTTGATGCATGTTTGTAGCAACTTATGTATTATATTAAACCAAAAATAGTGCGTTGCAGAGTCGAAGTTTATGTATTTCAATTTTTTTTTTTTTTTTTTTAAAAAGAAATCCAATCGTATTTAACTAACAAAAGACCAAAAAAAAAAAAAAACAATGACGTGTAGGTGTTAAGCAAAATGGTTGGTAGTGCACTAGTGCTGATAAATGAAGAATTTAATTCTTAATATCTCCTATAAAAAAGGCTATTTATTTTGAGTTTTATCATTATAACTTGTCTTTTAAATTAGTACTAGTTTTATTATGATTATTAGTTTGAGTCTTATTAGGATTCAAACAAGGAAAATGCTATAAATGTACTTTACAATCTTTCTGCTTCATTCAATAGAAACTCATAATTTTAGCTCAAAAGCTTGTTCACTCTTCTGCAGTATTGATTTGATTGTTCAACTCCCATAAACTGTTCCATACACATGTAACCAACAATTCTTTATCACTATCAAACTAAACAATCAAACGACCAAATCAAATCACTACTCGAAGAAGCTTAATGAGAAAACAGGAGAATCACTACGAAATGTGATCTTATTTTATGTGCTATTATCATTGATTTATGTGATCTTTCTTATGTAAGTATTTTAGAATCTGTGTTCGTTATTCGTATTCTTTGTTTCCTTGTGATTGTTTCCTTTTCCTTGTTATCGTTTTCTTCCTCAATCAAACCACCAGACCCTATTTTTGTTCTTCTAACATTTACTGGCTGCACCAAGTTTGTTCTTGACCAGTTTCACCTTCAGGCCCTAATCACTATGATTTGAATAATCTATGCGCGAGAAAAGAAGTTGCAGAGTACACGAGTTAATATATTCCAGATCTGAGAAAAACACACAAGGATACTGATAATTTCAAACTAACGACAAAAATGAAGCTGGGTTTTTTGCATCAACTATATAAGAAGCCTTAAATCGCAGGACGATTTGACCGCCTTACCTAATCCGAAACAAACGCTTCATCTAATGGAACTACCCAAGCCTAAGCCATCTGAATAGCAATACTAAAGTTTTACTTTTTTGTTAATAATTCTATGAATTAACTGGCTTTCCATTTAATTTAGGGAAAGGATCTTGCTTGCTTAAAACCACTACTTTGCTCTTGTGAGCAAAGTAGCCTTTTACGAGATTCTTGTATATTAGTATCGCCACGATACACTCTACCTGCAAATCACAAGGCACATCTGATCAGATAAACTGCCGGGGAAAGAAAAGATGGTATGGCAATGACGCGGGAGTTAGGAGGAAGCAAATACCTCATCGAGATCCATGTCCATCTCAAGCCATTTCAACGCTTTGACAATTATTTCCAATTTCAGTTGGTGGGCTTTGTTTGGATCCTTTTGCTTTTGAATTATGTAACTGTATCATAAGCACAGGTTATCAGGAAAGATTTTCCAAGACATCATAGGACATCAATCGAATTAGCAAACTTTAGACGAGAGAGGGAAATTTACATTTTCTTCATCAGTCTTTGGTAGACTTGGAGTTCGAGCTTCTCTAGGACGAGATATACACCTGATCTTAAGAACCTGATAAGGCAGAGGAGTCAGATCTCAGTTCCATGCAAATTCCTACAACTAAATGTCTGCATTCGGAAAGATGCCTCCAAAACATACCGGTCTTCATGCTCTTGTAGGGCATGTCTAAGGAGACGGAGATCACCTCTTTTTAGAGCTTGTACAACATTTCTATACTGTAAAACAAGAATGTTATTGGTTAGATGCACGGAACAAAATTTCCATATCAAATTAAAATTGGTCGATCCTTGATAACAAACCCGCAAACGTGAACTAGGAGTACGGCAATAAAGCAACATGGTAACAAAGAACATCTTCTGAAAGAAACATCGAGCAGTAAAGACATTATAATTCCAAGGTCTAGGGTAAAACAAAAACAAAAGGAATGCTATACCTCAACCAAGTTGTACTTCTCCAAAAACCAATCCTTCGGTAAGATGCCTATTGAAAGCTTTACTGGTATGAGGTATTTCAATATCATCCTGTCCCAGTTCCAAGGATGAAAATGTGAGCAATAAATGCCATACATTTTGCAAAATATTCTACTCTCAGATGCATAATAGATGCAGCTAGAACAAATGAACCAAACCTAATATTTGCTTCACTTTGGCGATTGCAATGCTTCAAAGCATATGATAATTTGTGATCAGCCTGCAAGGTCATGAGAAAAAATTCTGTGAACAATAGACCTGATAGAAAGACAATTTCCCAACACTTTTCCATGTGCAAGCAACGAAATTTGTATAGTTAAAACGAAGATAAATTCAATATGATAGAAATTCAAATCAGCAAGAAAATATCTTTATCTCCATTAAAGTTTACACTTCACAGTTGGATGTAAAGAGAGAAGCTATAATGCTAGCAATAAACAGGAATCGACGCTCAACCATTCAAACCATACACAAAAACCTGAGGCTCTAAAAATTAGATCCCCACCACAAGCAATGAAACAACAACTGACTGAAAAATCATTTTAAAGGATTTAGTTTACTTACAGCAGGGAAATTTTCATTGAAAACTTCCAGACGGCCTGTATAATACATGTAGGTGACCTGAATAAACATCCCATAACAGTGAACTTTCTTGCAGATACATAGCACAAAGTATGAAAAGACGAATTTGAGAGAAGCCAATTCCGACCTTATCTCTTTTTGGAAATTCCTCAAAATCAAATATCCGAGCAGTTTCAATACTTCTTATCACACTGCGGCAAAGGTGAACTGTACCAAGCTGTAAGGTAGTAAAAAGAGTTCTCAGTTTTCATAATGTGATCTTGATGTTGCTTGCACCATTTCAAGCACTTGAAAGATATATAAACACTTCCGTCAGGTAAATATTTTTCCTGAATTTTTTTTATTCCTCTGGTATGATAATAAACCACGAGAGAAATTACAAATGAATATCTGCGGAACACAAATACATTAAGAAAGAAGAAAATATAATATCACCTTAAAGTAAATCTTAAAGAGCTGGCAAGTCACGTACAATGCTCCAACACGTTTTGCGCCTTTTCCCTAGAACATGACACCCCATTAACTCATTTACAGTAACAATTCAAGAAATTTAACCATTACACAAATTCAACTTCTTAATGCACAACTTACAATTATTGGGAAGAAAAAAAAAACATGCTTGGGTAATTTTTCATAAATTTAATATCCATCTAGATGCAATAAGCATAACCAAATAACTTTTGCTTGTTAATTATGGCAGGAAAAAAGATCAAATCAGAGAGCAGGGTAGAGAAAAATGAAGCATATACAAAGAAACAAAGCACAATGAGAGAAACATACAGCAAGAACACCAAAGACTTTCATGAGGAAAGAACCAGCAGCCTTCAATTTCTCAGGAAGTTTTCCATTTGAAGCCAATTCCCTATCAGCCTAAAAACCAAAATCAAAACAGCATTGCTTAATCCCTTTCTAAATCCTTCAAAACCCTAATTCAAAAAAAAAAAAAAAGAGATTTCTTTGAAGCTTACATTCTCCGCGAGAATCCTAATTTCATAAGCAACGACATACAAGGCCTCCAAAGCCCACGCCGAATCCCAATTCCGAAACTCCTGAATAAAAGCACTGCAATTTCACAATCACCAAACAATCGCACACAATATACATATGTACAAACATATATATATATATATATATATATCTGTGTGTGTGTGTGTGTGTGTGTGTGTGTATATATATACATATATATATATATGTATGTATATACTATATAATCGAAATCGTTGGTTTATACTTGGCCGATTTCTCATATGATTGGTAGGAGTCGACGAGGTTTCCGATGCGGTAGCTGTGGAGAGCGCGGAAGAGAGGGAGGAGAATCTCAGCGAGGTGAGAGAATTTGTCGGATTGCTTGATCAGGCGATTGGAGTCGTGGAAGACGGCGAGGGCGTCGGCGAGGGAGAGGAGAGAGGAAGAGTTGGAGGAGAGAGAGAGGAGTTTCTTCAGAGATGCTCCGTCCTGGTACGAAACGGCGTCGGCGAAACGGTTCAGGTAGTCCGCGATTCTACGGTGCGCCTCCCCCATGCTAACGTGCGCCATTCTACTAATTTCTGTTCCTCAGTCTTCGGAGCTTCACCGAAATGTTATGCCTGCTGTTTCAGTCTTCGTGGCAAGAGTTAGAGGGAAAATAAATGGCGTCGTTTCTTCTGATGGTCAAAACGACGTTCAATTTGAATGAACCACGCTTTCAATGGTCTCTCACTTTTCGTGTTGCGAATTTGGGGAAGATCTCATTCCAATGAACAAAATAGACGAACGAGAACAGTGATGTCAGAAACGACAATCAATAGAATGAACGACGAAGTAGCATGCAGAAGGAAGGCACTGAGAGTATCTCTAACGCAATGCAATAAATACGCGGTAAATTTAGCATTCTGAGTGTTAAAAATACTATCTATTATAAACTCAAAAGAGTTAGTTAAAAAATAATTTAAATTTTTTATATGACGTGATTTAATTAATTAAATATTAATTAAGACATTAAAATTAAATAATAAATTTAAATTCTTCTATTACAATATAATTTGTTATGTTAAATTTACCGTATGATATACTTAGTGTTAAATTATTATCAAATATAGCATATAATAAATTTAATATTTAATTATTATTTTTAGAAAATATATGTTGTTATTGATTGCTATTGATTGATATGTTTATTTTTTTCTTTTTTTTATTGGAGGAGGTGGACCAAGAAAATAAATAAACGACGATAAAGTGGAAAAATGACAACAGGAAGAGAACAACAATGAGGTTAAAAACGACGACAAAATAAAAGATAAGTGATAGATGACGAGATTCTTTGAAGCACATCTTTTTGAATGGAATTTTCGAAATGCAGGTGTCTATATTTTTTACTTTTCATTCTGATAAAATAAGTTCATTAGGATGGCTTATCTTATGCAAAATCCCTCAATTTCGTTTTTTTTTTAAACTGAGGTGGGAGAATTTGAACTTGTAACCTATGATCGAGTCAGCTGTGAAATTTTTGTTAGACTAAACCTGTAGTCACTCAATTCCATCATTTGTTGACAGGAATAATAGAAAAAGAATAAGAAAAAATGGAAAACATAAAGACAGATCTTAAATGAAAGGTTTAAGTCTTGTTGAGTTCGTTGATTTTAATTTTTAATTTGAGTTAAGATGTAATTTTATGTGAGTTTTTTATTGTAGTAGAAAAAATTAAATGAGACTTTTTATAAGAATTTTTAACTATAATAAAATTAAAATTAAAAATTTAAATGAGTGAAATGAATGAGGTCTTAAGTAAAACTTTTCTTCAGTTCAGTGACAAAATAGTACACTTGCAAAAGTTCAGAGGCAGAACTAGTATTTCCTCAAAATTTGGTCAACGCTTTCGTTGTTTAGAACCACTCACACAAACTCAATCCCAACCATCCAAATCAACGACCAACAATTCCACAGGGCCCTTTGTATAAATAGACTAAGTAAAAAGTGTTTCTAAGTAAATAAACCACAAAAAAAAAAAATTGAGTAAATAGGCCAACTTCCACATCAGCTATTCCACGTCATCAATAACCGACCGACCAAACCAAGAAATAGACTAAGTAAAAAGTGTTTCTAAGTAAATAAACCACAAAAAAAAAAAATTGAGTAAATAGGCCAACTTCCACATCAGCTATTCCACGTCATCAATAACCGACCGACCAGATCAAGAACCGACCACCAGACCAAGAACCGACCACCAGATCAAGAACAGACCAAGAACCGACCTCCAGACCAAGAACAGACCAAGAACTGACCGACCAGACCAAGAACAAACCAAGAACCGACCATCAGACCAAGAACAGACCAATAACAGACCACCAAACCAAGAACAGACCAAGAACCGACCACCAGATCAATAACAGACCAAGAACCGATCAAGAACCGACCACCAGATCAAGAACAGACCAAGAACTGACCAAGAACCGACCACCTGATCAAGAACAGACCAAGAACCGACCGATCAGACCAAGAACAGACCAATAACAAACTCTAATAAAACATTAAAAACATACATTTTTACATATTTTTTGATTTTTTAGGTATTAATAACCATTGTAATTTATAAAATAGAAAAAAATACTGGTAAAAAGAGAAAAAACCAAGAACAAACCAAGATGTTCTTGGTCTGTTCTTGGTTTTTTCATTTTTTACCAATTTTTTTTCTCTTTAATAAATTAAATATCTCTCAAATCTTCGGGACTAGTTCGAAGCTTTAAAAAAAAAAAAAAAACAACATCATTGTCTATTCTTGGTCAAGTGTTGTTGGTTATTGGTCTGTTCTTAGTTTGTTCTTGGTTTTTTAATATTTTACCAATTTTTTTTCTCTTTTATAAATTAAATGTCTCTCCAATCTTCGGGACTAGTTCGAAGCTTTCCAAAAAAAAAAACACATCACTGGCTATTCTTGGTCAAGTGTTGTCGGTTATTGGTATGTTCTTGATTTTTTCTTTTTTTACCAAAATTTTTTTCTCTTTTATAAATTAAATGTCTCTCCAATCTT
>NW_010358084.1:450164-453589 GCF_000414095.1 Morus notabilis | reverse complement strand
TTTTTTTTCTCTTTTATAATATAAATGTCTCTCCAATCTTTTGGACTAGTTCGAAGCTTTCCAAAAAAAAAAAAACAACATCATTGTCTATTCGTGGTCAAGTGTTGTCGGTTATTGGTCTGTTCTTGGTCTGTTCTTAGTCTGTTCTTGGTTTTTTAATATTTTATCAAATTTTTTTTCTCTTTTATAAATTAAATCTCTCTCCAATCTTCGGGACTAGTTCGAAGCTTTCCAAAAAAAAAAAAAAACAACATCATTGTCTATTATTGGTCAAGTGTTGTCGGTTCTTGGTCTGTTCTTGGTCTATTCTTGTTTTTTTAATATTTTACCAATTTTTTTCTCTTTTATAAATTAAATGTCTCTCCAATCTTCGGGACTAGTTCGAAGCTTTCCAAAAAAAAAAACACATCACTGGCTATTCCTGGTCAAGTGTTGTCAGTTCTTGGTCTGTTCTTAGTCTGTTCTTGGTTTTTTAATATTTTACCAATTTTTTTCTCTTTTATAAATTAAATGTCTCTCCAATCTTCGGGACTAGTTCGAAGCTTTCCAAAAAAAAAAACACATCACTGGCTATTCCTGGTCAAGTGTTGTCAGTTCTTGGTCTGTTCTTAGTCTGTTCTTGGTTTTTTAATATTTTACCAATTTTTTTCTCTTTTATAAATTAAATATCTCTCCAATCTTCGGGACTAGTTCGAAGCTTTTCAAACAAAAAAAAACAACATCATTGTCTATTATTGGTCAAGTGTTGTCAGTTCTTGGTCTGTTCTAAGTCTGTTCTTGGTTTTTTAATATTTTACCAATTTTTTTTCTCTTTTATAAATTAAATATCTCTCCAATCTTCGGGACTAGTTCGAAGCTTTCCAAAAAAAAAAAAAAATAACATCATTGTCTATTATTGGTCAAGTGTTGTCGGTTCTTGGTCTGTTCTTCGTCTGTTCTTGGTTTTTTAATATTTTACTAATTTTTTTTCTCTTTTATAAATTAAATGTCTCTCCAATCTTCGGGGCTAGTTTGAAGCTTTCCAAAAAAAAAAAAAAACACATCACTGGCTATTTTTGGTTTAGTGTTGTTCTGTTCTTGGTCTGTTCTTGGTTTTTTCTTTTTTTACCAAATTTTTTTTCTCTTTTATAAATTAAATGTCTCTCCAATCTTTTGGACTAGTTCGAAGCTTTCTAAAAAAAAAAAAAACAACATCATTGTCTATTCTTGGTCAAGTGTTGTCGGTTTTTGGTCTGTTCTTGGTCTGTCCTTAGTCTGTTATTGGTTTTTTAATATTTTACCAAATTTTTTTTCTCTTTTATAAATTAAATATCTCTCCAATCTTCGGGACTAGTTCGAAGCTTTCCAAAAAAAAAAAAAAACAACATCATTATCTATTCTTGGTCAAGTGTTGTCAGTTCTTGGTTTTTTAATATTTTACCAATTTTTTTCTCTTTTATAAATTAAATGTCTCTCCAATCTTCGGGACTAGTTCGAAGCTTTCTAAAAAAAAAAAACATCACTGTCTATTCTTGGTAAAGTGTTGTCAGTTCTTGGTCTGTTCTTGATTTTTTCTTTTTTTACCAAATTTTTTTTCTCTTTTATAAATTAAATGTCTTTCCAATATTCGAGACTAGTTCGAAGCTTTCCAAAAAAAAACATCACTCTCTATTCTTGGTCAAGTGTTGTCGGTTCTTAGTCTGTTCTTGATTTTTTCTTTTTTTACCAAAATTTTTTATCTTTTATAAATTAAATGTCTCTCCAATCTTCGGGATTAGTTCGAACCTTTCCAAAAAAAAAAACATCATTGTCTATTCTTGATTAAGTGTTGTCGATTCTTGGTCTGTTCTTGGTTTTTTCTTTTTTTACCAAATTTTTTTCTCTTTTATAAATTACAATGGTTATTCATACCCAAAAAATCAAAATATATGTAAAAATGTATGTTTTATTAGAGTTTGTTATTGGTCTGTTTTTGGTTTGGTCGGTCGGTTCTTAGTCTGTTCTTGGTCTGGTGGTTGGTTATTGGTCTGTTCTTGGTCTGGTAGTCTGTTCTTGGTCTGTTCTTGGTCTGGTCGGTCAGTTCTTGGTATGTTCTTGGTCTTTTCTTGGTCTGGAGGTCGGTTCTTGGTCTGGTGGTCGGTTCTTGGTTTGTTCTTGGTCTGGTGGTCGGTTCTTGGTTTGGTGGTCGGTTATTGGTCTGTTCTTGGTCTGGTGGTGGGTTCTTGGTTTGTTCTTGGTTTGGTGGTCGGTTCTTGGTCTGGTGGTCGGTTCTTGGTCTGGTCGGAGTTCTGGAGGGTCGGTCGGCGTTCGGGATGGTCAGTCGGTGTTCATGAGGATCGGTCAGCGTTTGGGGAAGGTCGTTCAATGTTGGGGTGGTCGGTGAGAACCAGAGGAGAGAGAGAGAGGAAAGGGGGTCTGGGCATGGAAGGAAAAAGAAAAAAAAAAGAGTCAATCGGGGTGAGGGTCTGTTCAGTTTTAAGAGAAAAAAAATTAAAATGTACACATAGATTAAAATAGGGTCCATTTTTTAACATGTAAGATACACGTCAATAATTTTTTGTTATAAAAAAAAAAAATGGTCTAGATCCCCAATTTCTATTTTCTTCCGGTCTCTTTCATCAAAATTTCTCAATTCCACACCCCTTAGATGAACGACACCAAGGCTTCTCATCAAAACAGTCAATCATCGTCTCCACCAATACCAGGACTTTGCAGTCACCCCTCCATTGCTTAGCTCTGATCCCATCCCCAAGTGGTCTTTTTTCACGTGGTTCATCTTCTTCTACCAAACTCTTCTTCCATTTCACTCCACACCCACATCCCAAAACGTCAAATTTCCACAACCCAAACACCCAAAAGCGACAATCATTCTAGCCATGGCTTCCGATTCTCCAGTCGCAATCCAAGAAGACGACCCAACAAAAGCCACGACAGCTCTTCTCTCCTTCAACACAGACTCTTCTTCCTCAAAATCCCCTCGCAAACTCACCACAACAATCGTCTTCATCTCCCTCGTCCTCCTCTCCTGCATTGCACTCTCCGCCGCCGTCGCCTTCGCCTTCCTCTTCTTCTCCGCCCCCAAAACGACAATCCATTCCTCGTCGTTTTATTCTCGCCCCCTAAAAAAGCTCAACCACCCGGTGGTTCTCCTGATCTCTTCAGACGGCTTCCGGTTTGGGTACCAATACAAGACCTCTCTGCCGAATATCAACCGTCTGATCGCCAACGGGACCGAAGCTGAACTGGGTCTGATCCCGGTTTTCCCAACCTTAACTTTCCCGAATCACTACTCCATAGTCACCGGTCTTTACCCTCCTTATCACGGCATAATCAACAACCATTTTGTTGATCCGCACACCGGCGAGTCCTTCACCATGAAGAGTCACGAGCCCAAGTGGTGGCTCGGCGAGCCGTTGTGGGAGACCGTGGGCAACCATGGCTTTTAA
>NW_010358084.1:441268-449946 GCF_000414095.1 Morus notabilis | reverse complement strand
GGGGGTGGCGGGGGGAGCCGTTGTGGGAGACCGTGGTCAACCATGGCTTGAAAGCGGCGACCTATTTCTGGCCCGGTTCCGAGGTAAACAAAGGCTCTTGGACTTGTCCTAAAGGTTATTGTAGAAATTATAATGAGTCTGTGCCGTTTGAGGAAAGAGTTGAAATTGTTTTGGAGTACTTTGATTTGCCTAGTGATGAGATTCCTGTTTTCATTACTCTTTATTTTGAGGACCCTGATCATCAGGGGCATCAAGTGGGGCCCGATGATCCTGAAATCACTGAGGCTGTGAAGAGGATTGATGGTCTGATTGGGAGGCTGATTGAGGGTCTGGAGAAGAGAGGTGTTTTTCAGGATGTTAGTGTGATTTTGTTGGGGGATCATGGGATGGTTGGGACTTGTGATAAGAAGTTGTTTTTTCTGGATGATTTGGCTCCTTGGATTGAGATTCCAAGTGATTGGGTGCAATCTTATACTCCGTTGCTCGCAATCCGCCCGAAGGGTGTTGACCCGAAGGACGTTGTTGCGAAAATGAATGCGGGGTTGGAGTCGGGGAAGGTTGAGAATGGGAAGCATTTGAGAGTTTACCTTAAGGAGGACCTTCCTAGTAGGCTGCATTATGCTGCGAGTGATCGAATCCCGCCTATAATTGGGTTACTTGAAGAAGGGTTCAAGGTTGAACAAAAGAGAACCGAGAAGAAAGAGTGCGGCGGAGCACACGGTTATGATAATGATTTCTTTTCCATGAGAACCATATTTATTGCTCATGGCCCTCAGTTTGCAAGAGGGAGAAAGATCCCGTCTTTCGAAAACGTGCAGATTTACAACTTGGTCACCACAATTCTCAACATAAAGGGTGCACCCAACAATGGATCTTTATCATTTCCTAGTTCTGTTCTTTTGGCTAGCCCTTGATATTTGTTATTTAGCAACAAGGTGTTTCTGGATTCTGGAATGGAATCAGCATCCCAAATTTTTTAACTGTTGCTCGCCGTGTGTGATCATGTGCAATGAGGTCATCATACTCATGAACATGAAGATGGTGATGCTTTTGCTTTGCAGATAGGTAAGAGTATTGGCTTGGTCTTAGAATCCCGTGATTTAGCCTTGACGAGAACTCAATTTCCACTCCAAGAACTGTCCCATTATCTCTGTAATTGATTAAAGTGGACACCAAAATGCTTTGAAAAATATATCATAAGGCAGAACAATATTGCTGTTTCCAATCTTGACATTGTATTAAATGTATCAATTGTGTGACTTTAGTGCATGACTAAATCAGCATCTTTGGAACTGAAGTTATTAACTGCTTTTATGACATTAAGTCAAAGGTTCTATTACTAGATCAAGCATTGTACATATGTCTAATGTTTTCCCCTAATTTCTTCTTTTGGAAGAAGGGGTCTTTGGGATGGTTTTCTTCAAGTCTTTCAGGTGATAATGATTCATTTTCCTATCCATAAATAGGCTACAGGAAATGCTGAATCTGCCTTCCGCATAGGGATATGTTGAGGCATGTCCCACGAGGGAAAGACAAAAACAATTCTGGTAATATATGAATGGACAAAAGGAAAGGAATTTTTGCTAGATTAGTGAGGTTTGATACTGAGTTGAAAGATTCAACGGGTGACTAGTGGTATATTATCCTTTGGTGAGATTAAAGTGGCAAAATACTTCATTACTACTAGTTTACTCTTTGTTTAGGAATTTCTTGAAGGTTCTTTTTTTGTTTTTTGTTTTTTGGGATCATATTCATATTAGTATCACGAGACTGCTGAGAGATGAAAAAATAGTGCGTTTTTCACCCTAAACAAATTTGCTCACTTGATTACATTTGAGTCATACATAGACATTCATTGACCAATAATAAAGAGTGTTCTTCGTTCAGCCCTCCTACTTCTTTAATGACCTTGTCCTGCTAAAAAAAAAATTGCATTCTAGAATTTTTTATGACAACAAATTTAGGAGAAGACAAATTTAGTGCCTGTTTGGTTGGAGCGTTCCCCATGAACTCAGGAAACAGTCCAAACTTATTTGGTTGCATATTGGTTTTGGGTTTTGGGTTCACTTCAATTCAAAATTAAAGGTTTTATAGACTTTACTCCCCCGCCCAAAGTTGTTTGTGTTCTAAGCTAAAACACTGTTTACAAAACTAACTTTAAAGATTCTCACCAACAATTTTCACTCATATTTTTTAAAAACCCATATTTATAATAATATTATTAAACGGTGGTTCAAAGTTTATTTCCTGTTCAGATTTTATACTACCAAGCGCTACAATTCGAACTATAAAAAACTCACATATAGGTTCAAACTCTAAGGTTCAAACCCACACAACTAGAATTATGGGCATGTTTGGCACACTGAATTAAACTTGGGATTGAACTAATTTATCTCAAGTGTCAATTTTTATAGTTGAATAACTAATATAGACTCTAAGAGGAGAAAAAATAATCTACTTTTTATGGTATTACCAAACCACCCTAGTAGAAGTATTTTTTTTAATAGCTTTTTATCTCAAATAAATTAAGTTTTTTTATTGAAAGAGTTTGATATTATAATGTTAATTTCTCATTAGTATTGAGTTACTTTAAGAGGTGGCACAATTTAATCTAATACTAGTACAGACAATACTACATCAGATCTAATGTAGTTTTAAGTAAAGTCTTATTCAATTCCGTTTAAGAGGGGGCAAAAGAAAGTGTTTGATCTAACAATGTCTACTATAATACAATAGTCAATACTACAATAATGTCTATTTGTGTTTATTAAGGTATTTTTTATTCCGACTTTGCCCTTTTAGTTTATTTTGTGCATGTTCCTTATTTGGTTTTTTTTTTTTTTGAGGTTCTTTTTTCGTAATAAAATTGTGATTTCTTTTTTCTCATTCTACTTTTTTTTTTTTGTTTGAATTTTTGTGATTACGGTGGGCTTAATTATTTTGCTATCAATGCATTTAATGTAATATTGATATGGTTTTTGAAAGTTTCCCTCCGCTTTTCATTTTCCAAACAAATATCGTGGCTGAAGTTCGTTTGTTTGAGGAGAGGACTGAATTGTTTTGCTTTTTTTGTCTTCTTGTCTGCTATATCATAAGTGACTGATTCTACATTGGAACATTTTATTTTTTATATCCTGTGTTTTTTATTTATTTAAAATTCATTTCTTCAGTTTTTTATCTCATTAAATCTATACCTTTAAATTAAATTTAATATATAAATTTTTACCTTATCTCATCTCGATCAATAATTGATTTTAACTTTTAAAATAACTAAACTATCCTTAAAAAAAATGGAAAAAAAAAACACTAAATTTTTTCAATATTATGCTAATTAAAAACTAATAACATAAAGAGACCCATTTGAATGGTATTTTACATATTTTAGAGGTCAAAATTATAAGTTTAAAGTTGTTTTTAGTTTTTTTATTCTCTTTTTATATTTTTATTTAAGAGTATTTTAGGTATTTTTTAGATTAAAATCAATGATGACTGTAGAAAGGTATACGTTAGAAACTCTAACACCAAGACTCAAGATTGAATGAGGAAAAAAAAACACGGAACAGCAACGAATTTTATACAAGTTCGGCCAAAAGATTGACCTACATCTTGTTTGAGCTATCTCACGAGAGCTTTTTCCACTATTTGAATTTGATTACACCCTCAGCCACTCACCGATTAACCCAAAATCCTAAGTTCTTGACCCAGAGAAATCCCTAGCCCCAAATTACAAAGAAGATCACTCAATAACAAAACCCAGAAACTTCTCAATACCAAACAAGACTATCGACAGGCTTTCTCTCTCTAGAACTTAAATCACCTCTCACATAGCTTCTCTCTCTATTTGTAATCTTAAGTTTCGTTTATTTCACCGATTTGAGTTAAGAATTCGAGTTTTATTACAGTAAAAAGCTCTCAAAAATAGTCAAAACTCTTACATAAAATCACGTCTCAACTCGAATTAAAAATTTAAATCAACAAACTAAATGGACTTTAAAAGAGGAAAACCACGAGTCGGTGTAGAAAGTCTTCCACATGTCACTTTCTTGTTGGTAGTCTCCTTAATTGAAACGATGCGTTTCAGTTCTTCCATCTCTTAAAAGACACACTGAGGGAATGTAATATCTCTTATACTCATTGTCGCTTTAGTGGGATTATCTCAACAATATAAATTTGGGTATTAAGGGTATGTTTGGTAGTGATTCTTATAGCTTAAAATTAATTTTTTAGTCATCTACAGTTGAAATTTGTGTTTGGTAAAAATCATAAAAAGTGATTCTTAAAGAATTTTTAAATAATTTACAGTCAAAATCAGAAGCAACCTAAAGACAACTTTAACTTTTAAATTATGCGACAATCACATTGAAGTACAATTAATGAAACTTTCATAATATCCATAATATTCTTAGAATCAATACTTATATACTTATAGTTTATTAAACACTCAACTGTTTTTTGTAACAACTGTTTTTTTTCAACACAGTTAACAATAATTTTTTAAAATCTACAGTACTATCAAATTGACCCTAATCTAATTTAAAGATATATATTCGATGAGATAAAAAATTAAAGGTATAAATTTTAAATAAATCTAAAACACATGATATAAAAATATAAATATCCCCTTCTACATTTGCTTGCTGGGTGGAGGAGTATTTGGCATTTTGCTTGTTGTTGGCGGCGTTTCAAGTTTTTAGCTGTGTTCAATTCAAAAGGGTTTGGTTCGTTACTTTTTCCCTTTTTTTTTTTTTTTCAATTTTCCGATCTTATTTTTTTTTTTTAATAATTTTGTTGGATTTTATTGTTCATTACGTTTGTGTGATTGTTATGTTTTTTTTTTTTTCCCTCATGGTTCATTATGTTATTATAGTTAAAATAATGAATTTCTAAAATAATGGAATGAATATTTATGTTATCCCTTTAAGCCAAGATAGTAGCTACACCATAATAATGAAAATGTCCATGGTTCAGTACTTTTTTTATATGAATTAGAAGTTCTGTTTGATAATGACTATATTAGTAAGTTAATGAAAATGAGCATTTTTTGAAGATTAATGTTTTTGTAAGTATTTACTTTTCATGATCATGCTTATAATGATACTTATTTTCAATTATTGTTCATGGTTATTTTATCATTAAGATAATGAATTTTTCATGTTTGTGTGATCGATATGTTTTTTGTTTTTTGTTTTTCCTTGTTCATTATGTTATTATAGTTAAAATAATGAATTTGTAAAATAATGGATTTGAGATTTATGTTATCCCTTCAAACCAAGATTAATAATGAAAATGTCCATTGTTTAGTTTTTTTTATATAAATTAGAAGTTCTGTTTGATAATGACTATATTAGTAAGTTAATGAAAATGAGCATTTTTTGAATATTAATGTTGTTGCAAGTATTTACTTTCCACGATCATTCTTATAATGATGCTTATTTTCAATTATTGCTCATGGTTATTTTATCATTACTATAATGAATTTTTCACATTTGTGTGATCGTTGTGTTTTTGTTTTTGTTTTTTTTTTGTTATATTTCTCGTGGTTCATTATGTTATTATAGTTAAAATAATGAATTTGTAAAATAATAGAATTGAGATTTATGTTATCCCTTCAAATCAAGATAGTAGTTACGCCATATAATGAAAATGTCCATTTTTCAACAGTTTTTTTTATATGAATTAGAAGTTCTATTTGATAATGATTATTTTCTTTTCACTCTTGTGTTTATTTTGTATGCTAATTATGATAATCATTATTGTAAATACCATTAATTGGCAGGTTCCGTATTTGGTGAAATGGAGGCATATGATGGCATCATTTCTACTATTGACGTTGTTACTCTTCAAATTCCGCCTGCTAATTAGCCTCGTTCGTTTCGCTGAATCGAGTTTAGAATTTGAGTTGAGATGTGATTTTATGTGAGAGTTTTTTACTGTAGTAAAAAAGTTAGATGTAATTATTTGTGAAAGCTTTTTACTGTAGCAAAATTCAAATTCTAAACTCGAATCAGCGAAACGAACGAGGCATATCAAGTTTTTTTGGACGGCAATTTGAGAGAATGGATTTTTTAAATTCCGTAAAATGAAAATTGCGTATTTGTCTCATTGAAACCAATTTTTGGGGTGATATTATTTAAAATAAAAAAAACTTTCCTTACTGATTATGGCAAGTTTCATTAAATTTTGTTTTCTGATTTCAATTTAAGATTGTGTTTCCAAAATTAGGTGTTTCATTATTTCTAACCTTTTTTCATGATATAAGATTAATAATGTCATTCTATATAGTATAGTAGATAGTTTTGTAAATAAATAAAAATAGTAGACATTTTTAGGCTCAAGGTCTTTAAGGTGGACATTTATGGATATAACCCAAATGTTTAACGTCCTAATACTTGGGGTATGTCTACTTATCATAGATGGGCAAGGGGAAAAAAAATCCAATTCATATATGTCTCTACTTACAAAATGAGTTGATGGGGCTCATGTGGCGTGTAGAAGGGAAAAGAAAATGTTATTCCTATATTATCGCGTAATATTATTTCATTTAGAAAAAATCACAACATTATTTTTGCGGCCTTACTAAATTTTAACTTTACAATTATATGCACAAGGATATTTTAATATTTAAGTTGATATTCCTGTTTTTCAAGTTAATAAACACTTAAAAATTTGAATTATTTTCTTTATTTTTCAACACTTTTTTTTTTCATTCTATGTCGTTACAAGTTAGTAAACATGCCATTAAGTTTTAATTAAAATTAAAAAAGATGCAATCATACCAAAACTAATACATTGGTCGTGAGTCTTGTGACTTGTGAGATGATAAGATTGCTCGCATTGTCTTAACAAAGTATGAGCATTATCGGTACTTTTTTTTTCCCGAGTAAATTACTTCAACCCTTTTAGTTTAGCAAAATAAATAAATAAAAAACAAAAGAAAAATGCGTTTAAATCGGAATAAAAGCGAAATCTAAACAAGACTGTAATGCTTGTATTGTAAAGTACACTAACACTTTTTTAATACAAGACGACAATAAACCCGCGACTTCCCACAAATCCCGCTGCACAATACCATGAGGTCTTAAACTAAATTAATTAATTAAGGATGCATTTAGTTCATATTATATTATATTATGTTATAGTATATAATATTGTATTGTATAGTTTTTATACGATACAGTGTTTAGTTTGTAATAAATTACATTATACTATCTTAATTATCATATTATACTTACATATTAGTTTATAATTGAACAAAATTTAAGTCTAATCATAATGTAGTTCGGTTTCAATCTCAATCTAACATTGGGAGCATGCAACAAAAAAGGTTGAGTTGTTCAACAGGGGTATATTTGATTTTTTTTAAACGGGTCAAATTGTAATCTTTAAAAATTTAAGGGATAAAATTATATTTTTTAAAAAGTTAAGTGGTCAAAATATAATTTTAAAAAAGTTAAAGGTCAAAATATAATTTTTAAAAAATTAAGAGATCAAAGTGTAATTTTTAAAAAATAAAGACCCAATGTCGTTTCGATTCCGTTTATTTACGTTTAGTTCATGGATTCAGAATCATGATTTAAAATTATTTTCGTTTTACGTATATTTTTTGTGAGAAAAAATACTGTAACGAGTCACGAATTATGATTCGAATCATAGCACGAATCTCCCTTCCAAACACAATGGCCAAAATTCGATCCAAACTATTAATATTTGTAAAATATTTTATAAAGTCAAATTCCATGATAATACTATTTAATACATAATTTTTTTTCATATTAAATATCACGCTATATATTGTATTAACAATTACGGAGTGTTTATAAAGTGTAAAAAACATATCCTAATATCAAAAGAAAAAGTAAACTAACCAATGGTCCAATACGATCCAACCAAAAAAAAAAGTAAACCAACAAAGAGAGAAGTAACTACAAAATACTCGTTTCGTCCGTACGATATGGTTTCTGGTTCACATGCGAGTGCGAGGTCATTCCCATTCCATTTGCTTCTTCTCTTCTCCTCCTTCAAACGACCATCGAAGCTTTTCCATTCCATGGCCTCTCGCGTGTCCTGTTGACCTCTTATCTCATACATGTAGCTAAGATTTTTCTTCAAACTTGACGAGAGAGAGAGAAAAAAAAATAATAAAATAAAAAAGAAGCTATAAATGGCAGATGTGTTTCGATTACCACTCCACTCGCTTCGCTTCTCTTCCTCTGTGCTCACCTCCTTCGCCTCTTCCTTCAATTCCCTCCAACCGGCTCTCCCTCTCAACGATAAGAGACTTCATCCTCTTTCCTATTCCTCCTCTTCTTCTTCTGTTGCTCGCCTAGCTTTCAGACGCAGAGACCACTTGCTCTCTTTCAAGGTAACATAATTTCATTTGTTTTGGACTTGCCCATCTCTGAATTTCGCCTTTTTATGCTTTAATTGGATTTGAATTGCGGTGTTTTCTCAAAATTCAAGTGAATTCAGGACCACCCATTTGCAGAAATTCGATTTATTATGCATTTTCATTACTTCAATTAGGGTATTTGGTTATTTACTTTGACAAACATCATTTTCTTGTTGAAGAATTTATATCTGATTTCTTAGTCCTATGGTAATAATTTGGTCCTCCGTGGGAGTTATTTGGTACTATGGTCTGTTTTTGTGGTGTGTTTGATGTTTATTTTATGTAGGGA